>NW_027013555.1:0-167500 GCF_036934945.1 Oncorhynchus masou masou | reverse complement strand
CAGTAGACTGGCTGACCAGACAGGACCAGGGGACACTTCTGGTCTAAAGTAGTGCACCGTGTAGGGAATAGGGCTCTGGTCTAAAGTAGTGCACTCCATAGGGAATAGGGCTCTGGTCTAAAGTAGTGCACCGTATAGGGAATAGGACTCTGGTCTAAAGTAGTGCACCGTATAGGGAATAGGGCTCTGGTCTAAAGTAGTGCACTCCATAGGGAATAGGGTTCTGGTCTAAAGTAGTGCAATCCATAGGGAATAGGGCTCTAGTCTAAAGTAGTGCACCGTATAGGGAATAGGGCTCTCGTCTAAAGTAGTGCACTCCATAGGGAATAGGGCTCTGGTCTAAAGTAGTGCACTCCATAGGGAATAGGGCTCTGGTCTAAAGAAGTGCACTCCATAGGGAATAGGGTTCTGGTCTAAAGTAGTGCATTATATAGGGAATAGGGTTCTGGTCTAAAGTAGTGCACTATATAGGGAATAGGGTTCCATAAGGCTCTGGTCTAAAGTAGTGCACTATATAGGGAATAGGGTTCTGGTCTAAAGTACTGCACTGTATAGGGAATAGGGCTCTGGTCTAAAGTAGTGCACTATATAGGGAATAGGGTTCTGGTCTAAAGTAGTGCACTGTATAGGGAAAAGGGTTCTGGTCTAATGTAGTGCACTGTAGAGGACACTTCCCTCTATCAGTAGACTGGCTGACCAGACAGGACCAGAGGACACTTCCCTCTATCAGTAGACTGGCTGACCAGACAGGACCAGGGGACACTTCTGGTCTAAAGTAGTGCACCGTGTAGGGAATAGGGCTCTGGTCTAAAGTAGTGCACTCCATAGGGAATAGGGCTCTGGTCTAAAGTAGTGCACCGTATAGGGAATAGGACTCTGGTCTAAAGTAGTGCACCGTATAGGGAATAGGGCTCTGGTCTAAAGTAGTGCACTCCATAGGGAATAGGGTTCTGGTCTAAAGTAGTGCAATCCATAGGGAATAGGGCTCTAGTCTAAAGTAGTGCACCGTATAGGGAATAGGGCTCTCGTCTAAAGTAGTGCACTCCATAGGGAATAGGGCTCTGGTCTAAAGTAGTGCACTCCATAGGGAATAGGGCTCTGGTCTAAAGAAGTGCACTCCATAGGGAATAGGGTTCTGGTCTAAAGTAGTGCATTATATAGGGAATAGGGTTCTGGTCTAAAGTAGTGCACTATATAGGGAATAGGGTTCCATAAGGCTCTGGTCTAAAGTAGTGCACTATATAGGGAATAGGGTTCTGGTCTAAAGTACTGCACTGTATAGGGAATAGGGCTCTGGTCTAAAGTAGTGCACTATATAGGGAATAGGGTTCTGGTCTAAAGTAGTGCACTGTATAGGGAATAGGGCTCTGGTATAAAGTAGTGCACTATATAGGGAATAGGGCTCTGGTCTAAAGTAGTGCACCTTATAGGGAATAGGACCCTGGTCTAAAGTTGTGCACTATATAGGGAATAGGGCTCTGGTCTAAAGTATTGCACCGTATAATGAATAGGGCCCTGATCTAAAGTAGTGCACTATATAGGGAATAGGGTTCCATTTGCTATCCGCCCTATAGTGACAGGCAGTGTGCGTAATTAGAGATATAGGCTTGTCATGATGCGGGATAGGACTATCACGACACACGATATAGACGTAACATATGACACATGTCGGCGTAACATGATACGCCGACATGCATGGCGACATGTGGTCAAACCTCATTGGCAAGTCTCCCTGGAAAAAAAATAGTTTTTTTGTTTTTACCTCAATGGGACTGATTCAATTATGGTTATTGTGAGATGTTCTTGGCCCTTGATGTAGACTACAGGCCTAAAAAAACCTCGTGTTGTTATAGCCTAATATAACTGGGCCATTCAAACCCTTCGATCGCAATGAGATGCTGTTTTTTTATATACACAATATAGACTATCCTACCAGCTTCGCTCATGCAGTCAAATATAATTACAGGAATGTTTATCTAACGGAATACAGGCATATTAATGCATTGTCCATACAGTCAGATTTAAACGACGGCTCTTTTGGGCATTTTGTTTACAATGGAACTCATACAGTAGATACGATTATGCAGTTAATAAAAACAATTAAACACAACTATTTATCCAATAAAATAAAGACATAGGCAACTTACTGTTGGACCTTTTTAGACTGAGTGGTTTGACGTTAACGGCTGCGGCTCCTCTGTTCCGTTCTAACAGCGAGTCTCTCCGGGAGGAACCCTCGGCGCCGTGGCCGGAGCAGGCTGCCGCTTGACCCGCCACTTGGCTGGGATGTCCCGCTAAGACTCGGCGAGGGTAGACCATCTCATTCCGCTCCATACTCTCCTCCGCGGTTCTGCTACTATACTGGCTGTTGTTGTTGTTGACCTGTCGGTTGAAATACGTTGACTCGCCATTCTTCCTCGAGCCGAGTAGGTTTTCGATGTAAAACGAGGAGACTTTTGACGGTGTCGAAGCCTTAGTGTCTGTCACCTTGTCGTGCATGATGTTTTTAAATGAAAAACATGTGCAAATCCGTGGCCACTCAAACAAAACAGTCCTCCTGCGTCGGTGACGACGAGCGCGCGTGTTCTGTTACTCCGCACAACAAAACTGTTATTTTCGTTGTTGTTGATGTGTGTCCCGGTCGGATCTTAAAAGCACCATCTCAACCGGGTTTCTCCATTCTCCTCTGTTTATAAATGATAAATCCTCACCGAAACGCGGAAATCGTTACCAGGGCGAACCCTGGAGCTCCGTGGCGCCAGCACAGCACCGGGCAGAGACCGGAGAGGTTGTAGCCTACAGCGGGGAAGCGAGTCAAGGCAAACGGTTTGACGAGCGGAGGGTATCCTCTGATTGGACAAGCCACAATATCAAATGGGATGACTCCAGGAGAGGAGAGAGAGGTTTCCGTCGCAAATGGCACTCTATTCCTTAGACAGTGCACTACTTTTGACCCTAGCCCTACAGATCCTGGTCAAAGGTAAGCACTAGAAAAGGAATAGGGTACCATTTGGGACGGGACCGAGAATTACTCTGACGGGGACTCGCCTCTCGCCTCCCCTCAGCTACTGCTGCAGGCGCGCGTGTGTGTGCCTGCGAGCCCGCGTGCACCACCGGGGCCAGGGAGACCCCCCCCCTCCCCCCAGTCATTCAGTGAACGAGCCTTTATTTGGGTCAATTAGGAGGCAAATGAAAATACAGGAAGAGAGAGAGAGAACACAGTCCTCCTCCACGTTCCACGTTCCACAGCGCTGCACGCGGAAAGGAAGAGCCGTGTGTATCTCCTACTGTACACACACCACCGCCTATTGGCTAACCGGGGAAATGCAGTACGCTACTTGACCTGTTGGCTCTATAAAAAAAAAGGGACTCCAAAATCATCACAGTTAAAAAATAAAAAATAAACAACAACTTAGAGCCCATTTTCTTGTAGACGAAAAATGCGCTGCGTATATCTCTGCGTAAAGCGTTAATAGGTTCTATTGTAGAGCTGGGACCATAAACAGCTAATGATCGACACAAACCAACCTGATCATTTATCGCTGGTATTTAGCTGATCGCATTCCTTACAGATAAGACGTCTTCACTAGAGAAATGATAGGAGTGATAATATGAATTACTAGTAGTAGATAATACATATTTTATAAAAGCTGTAGTGTGTTTTAACGTTATAAACGTATCGTTCTATTCATCATTATCGCTTCAATTCAGGCAATTTACCGCAATATGGATTTTTGGTCAATATTTTCCAGCTCTATAGGCCAATTAATGTTGGCTTACCGTGTGCGCTTTTCTGTGGGAGTAGATAAGTAAAGGCTAATTAATGTAGGCTTACTGTGTGCGCTTTTCTGTGGGAGTTGATAAGTAAAGGCTAATTAATGTAGGCTTACCGTGTGCGCTTTTCTGTGCGAGTTGATAAGTAAAGGCTAATTAATGTAGGCTTACCGTGTGCGCTTTTCTGTGGGAGTTGATAAGTAAAGGCTAATTAATGTAGGCTTACCGTGTGCGCTTTTCTGTGGGAGTAGATAAGTAAAGACTAATTAATGTAGGCTTACCGTGTGCGCTTTTCTGTGGGAGTTGATAAGTAAAGGCAATTATTATTTTTTTGTTGTTGAATTTTACCCCTTTTTTCTCCCCAATTTCGTGGTATCCAATTGTTGTAGTAGCTGCTATCTTGTCTCATCTAAAGACACTGCATTTCAGTGCACGAGACGTCACTAGAGTCCCTGATTCGAATCCAGGCTGCATCACATCAAGGCCGTGATTGAGAGTCCCATAGGGTGGCGCACAATTGTCCCGGTTTGTTTTCGGTGGAGGTCGTCATTGTAAATAAGATTTTTTTTTTTTTAACTGACTGGCCTAGTTAAATAAAGAAAACATACTATCACAATGTAAAGTCTTATTATAGTGTAAGAGTTATGGTCTATGGGCCTATCGCCCATTGCTTTGCTTTCAACTTCGGCCCGACAATACATCCAACATCATTTGGATTTTATATTGGTCTGGACACGGAAAATAACGGTATGCAAGACCGATACCCGACACTGGCCTGTATTACATACACATTACAGACAAAACACCTTTAAAACACGAGTTCAATAAAACCAGTAGGTCTACAAACCCTCGCCCGGGATCGGAAGGAGAGGAATTATGTTTGGAAGCAGCAGGTCGTCTGGCGGATCGAATCCCTGTAGACAACGAGGTGGAAAAATCTGTTGATGTGCCCTTGAGCAAGACACTAACCCTATTTGAATTGCCCCTGTTAAGCCACTCTGTATACGAGCGTTTGCTAAATGACTGAATATAAAATTATGTTACAATACGCAGTCAAGAACAGCCGAGATCGCCTATAATTTATTTTAATTAACACAGAATATGTTTAGACTTTTCCGTGTATGTAATCCACCTCATCGAGTGGCCTGTGTTCTGAGCTATCCATGTTATTGTGCATTAATTATGGTTCAAGTTAATATTGACTTTCCTAATGAAATAACAGTTTCATCATCCTCCATAGAAATATTAAAATGATCGCTGACGTCCGCTTTTACCCTTCTGGGTGGCATGGCAACCAGACACGCGTTTATTCTTTCTTCATTATTTCTTTCAATGGAGTCAGCAGCAGTGATGACCTTTACCGGGACCACTGGCTCTCCTCACCCCACTTCCCTCTCCCTCTATCTCTCCCCCTTACCCCCCCCCTCTCTCTCCATCTCTCCCCCTTACCACCCCCCTCTCTCTCTCTCTCTGTCTCACTGTCTCTCTCTCTCTCTCTCATAGTACCTATAGGCCAAAGTTTGCCCTTGATCACGGATCAGAGAGCACGCTCCTCTTTACACGACACTCAATAACGTGAATGAAACGGTACTATGACCCCGTGCTTAAAGAGGTCACGCACCTGTCATGTCTGGTTGGGGTGAAGGCCGTAATAGCGCGTGGGGGGGGGGACTTGTGGGTAGAAGGATAGATGGATTTTTGGGTCTCTTCTTAGTGCGTAGAAGGATAGATGGATTTTTGGGTCTCTTCTTAGTGGGTAGAAGGGTAGATGGATTTTTGGGTCTCTTCTTAGTGGGTAGAAGGGTAGATGGATTTTTGGGTCTCTTCTTAGTGGGTAGAAGGGTAGATGGATTTTTGGGTCTCTTCTTAGTGGGTAGAAGGGTAGATGGATTTTTGGGTCTCTTCTTAGTGGGTAGAAGGGTAGATGGATTTTTGGGTCTCTTCTTAGTGGGTAGAAGGGTAGATGGATTTTTGGGTCTCTTCTTAGTGCGTAGAAGGGTAGATAGATTTTTGGGTCTCTTAATCTTTGTTCTACAAATGGAAGAAAAACAAAACAAATTATCCGATAAAATTGTAATTACGTTATCTGATATTTTATGAGTTACAGTATGAGTGAATTTATTTATTTTACTTTGGCTACTTTTATTTATTTTACTGAAGTATTGAAAGCCTGTTTTGGTGAACAAATGAAACGCTGCATTGTTCAAAACCTGAGCGCAAATTGATTAGACACACAATGTATGTCTTACATTGTTTATTAATGCAGCTCAAAAATACAACCCACAAATACATTGTCATATCGGCACACTGAACTTCCTCATTCTTTTTTATTTTAACCCGTATTTTGAGTTGACCATTAAAAATATCGTAAGAAATGAATGAGAATTTGTGACAAATTATTATTATTTTTATTATTATTTTAAATCAAACCTTATGGAACATAATTGGTTTATTTCGTCACATAGTCCAATTGATGCTATAATACTTTAAACTGAATTCATCCACAGAACATTTGAATAAACAAGTCATTCAATAACAACAAAGAATAGTGCGACGTATTTATGGAATCCAACGCACACGTTTTCTCTGGGGCATGGTTGTAAAAAAAAACATTCCCGCAGTCATGCCGCATTGAGACTATATTCGATAAAAACAATGTTGAATGTACTTCTTTTTTTTTTTCGTTGCCCGAATTAATCACATTGTTGATCGAAAAAAAATTATACTTGGCCTGTTTGTAGGTTTATTCTTTGTGCTAAATATTTGTAAAAACGTTACGGTTTCGTCAGGTCGGATTTGTCATTTCATGCGTAGCCTAACAACGTCTAATAATTTACGAGCGGAGAAACCTGTCCGTTGTCCTTGATAGAAGACGCACTGTTTCACTCCGTTAGATCTTAATAAAATAAACTTGCTAGGAATTATGGTTATGCCGTTATCACTCGAAGTACCTTTAATTTCAATGTTGAAAACAACCACGTAGTCCAGCCTGAGTCATTTAATAGGCGGACGAGTCATCCGTCGTATCCGCCCTGGGCAAAAACTGGTTGAATTAAAGTTTGTTTCCACGTCATTTCAACCAAATAAATGAACTAAATGAAGACGGTGAATCAACGTGGACAACCCATTGGATTTGTACAAAATCATCAAGGTGAGTTCATTTCATATTTTTTTTTTTACCTAAATCCAATGACATGGTGATTCTTTGTTGTTGCTGTTTCACATCGAAATCACAATAGTTGGAAAGTTCAAACGTAAATCAAAATTAGACGTTGAAATGACGTCTGTGCCCAGTGGGATCTCTTGATTAAGAATCTATTTTATTGTAATTCGTCCAAAATATATTTTAGGTTTAATCATCGTTCCCATACAGGCCTGCACTCAAACAAACAACATAATAATGGCCAGTGTTAATTTAAAGTCATTAACTTATCGGATCCAATGTAACGGGAAGTCGTTGAGCTTGAACACAACACTATAACCGAACCCGCACTCACCGAACCAAGGTAATGAACGCGCCCCAAATGACACCCGAGGCACGGCTGTTGGTGGATGTTGTATAAATTATTCCTGAACAATTCCAATAATTGTTTTCAGCTTCGGCTTTTGGTGTGTGTGTGTGTGTGTGCTGGTGTGTGTGTTGGTGTGTGATCTATTCCAGAGCCCTAATGTTAACCTGTTCCCTGTATAGTAGACCAGAGCCCTGTTCCCTGTATAGTAGACCAGAGCCCTAATGTTAACCTGTTCCCTTTATAGTAGACCAGAGCCCTAATGTTAACCTGTTCCCTGTATAGTAGACCAGAGCCCTGTTCCCTGTATAGTAGACCAGAGCCCTGTTCCCTGTATAGTAGACCAGAGCCCTAATGTTAACCTGTTCCCTTTATAGTAGACCAGAGCCCTAATGTTAACCTGTTCCCTGTATAGTAGACCAGAGCCCTAATGTTAACCTGTTCCCTTTATAGTAGACCAGAGCCCTAATGTTAATCTGTTCCCTGTATAGTAGACCAGAGCCCTAATGTTAACCTGTTCCCTGTATAGTAGACCAGAGCCTTGTTCCCTGTATAGTAGACCAGAGCCCTGTTCCCTGTATAGTAGACCAGAGCCCTAATGTTAACCTGTTCCCTGTATAGTAGACCAGAGCCCTGTTCCCTGTATAGTAGACCAGAGCCCTAATGTTAACTTGTTCCCTGTATAGTAGACCAGAGCCCTGTTCCCTGTATAGTAGACCAGAGCCCTGTTCCCTGTATAGTAGACCAGAGCCCTAATGTTAACCTGTTCCCTGTATAGTAGACCAGAGCCCTGTTCCCTGTATAGTAGACCAGAGCCCTGTTCCCTGTATAGTAGACCAGAGCCCTAATGTTAACCTGTTCCCTGTATAGTAGACCAGAGCCCTGTTCCCTGTATAGTAGACCAGAGCCCTAATGTTAACCTGTTCCCTGTATAGTAGACCAGAGCCCTGTTCCCTGTATAGTAGACCAGAGCCCTAATGTTAATCTGTTCCCTGTATAGTAGACCAGAGCCCTAATGTTAACCTGTTCCCTGTATAGTAGACCAGAGCCCTAATGTTAACCTGTTCCCTGTATAGTAGACCAGAGCCCTGTTCCCTGTATAGTAGACCAGAGCCCTAATGTTAACCTGTTCCCTGTATAGTAGACCAGAGCCCTAATGTTAACCTGTTCCCTGTATAGTAGACCAGAGCCCTGTTCCCTGTATAGTAGACCAGAGCCCTGTTCCCTGTATAGTAGACCAGAGCCCTAATGTTAACCTGTTCCCTGTATAGTAGACCAGAGCCCTGTTCCCTGTATAGTAGACCAGAGCCCTGTTCCCTGTATAGTAGACCAGAGCCCTAATGTTAACCTGTTCCCTGTATAGTAGACCAGAGCCCTAATGTTAACCTGTTCCCTGTATAGTAGACCAGAGCCCTGTTCCCTGTATAGTAGACCAGAGCCCTGTTCCCTGTATAGTAGACTAGAGCCCTGTTCCCTGTATAGTAGACCAGAGCCCTAATGTTAACCTGTTCCCTGTATAGTAGACCAGAGCCCTAATGTTAACCTGTTCCCTGTATAGTAGACCAGAGCCCTAATGTTAACCTGTTCCCTGTATAGTAGACCAGAGCCCTAATGTTAACCTGTTCCCTGTATAGTAGACCAGAGCCCTGTTCCCTGTACAGTAGACCAGAGCCCTAATGTTAACTTGTTCCCTGTTCAGTAGACCAGGACCCTAATGTTAACCTGTTCCCTGTATAGTAGACCAGAGCCCTGTTCCCTGTATAGTAGACCAGAGCCCTGTTCCCTGTATAGTAGACCAGAGCCCTAATGTTAACCTGTTCCCTGTATAGTAGACCAGAGCCCTGTTCCCTGTACAGTAGACCAGAACCCTAATGTCTGTTTTAAGACTGTGTGTGTTGCTGACTGTTTTAAGTCTGTGTGTTGCTGACTGTTTTAAGTCTGTGTTGCTGACTGTTTTAAGACTGTGTGTGTTGCTGTCTGTTTTGAGACTGTGTGTGTTGCTGACTCTTTTAAGACTGTGTTGCTGACTGTTTTAAGACTGTGTTGCTGACTGTTTTAAGACTGTGTGTGTTGCTGTCTGTTTTGAGACTGTGTGTGTTGCTGACTCTTTTAAGACTGTTTTGCTGACTGTTTTAAGACTGTGTTGCTGACTGTTTTAAGACTGTGTGTGTTGCTGTCTGTTTTGAGACTGTGTGTGTTGTTGTCTGTTTTAAGACTGTGTGTGTTGTTGTCTGTTTTAAGACTGTGTGTGTTGTTGTCTGTTTTAAGACTGTGTGTGTTGTTGTCTGTTTTAAGACTGTGTGTTGTTGTCTGTTTTAAGACTGTGTGTTGTTGTCTGTTTTAAGACTGTGTGTTGGTCTGTTTTAAGACTGTGTGTGTTGTTGTCTGTTTTAAGACTGTGTGTGTTGGTCTGTTTTAAGACTGTGTGTGTTGTTGTCTGTTTTGAGACTGTGTGTTGCTCTCTGTTTTAAGACTGTGTGTGTTGCTCTCTGTTTTAAGACTGTGTGTGTTGCTCTCTGTTTTAAGACTGTGTGTTGCTCTCTGTTTTAAGACTGTGTGTGTTGCTCTCTGTTTTAAGACTGTGTGTGTTGGTCTCTGTTTTTGGGCTCCCGAGTGGCTCAGCGGTCTAAGGCTCTGCATCTCAGTTCAAGAGGCGTCACTACAGTTCCTGGTTTGAATCCAGGCTGTATCACATCCGGCCGTGATTGGGAGTCCCATAGTGCGACGCTCAATTGGCCCATGGTCATCCGGGTTAGGGTTTGGCCGTGGGTAGGCCGTCATTGTAAATAAGAATCTGTTCTTAACTGACTTGCTTAGTTAAATAAAATAAAGGTTAAATATATACATTTTTTAAAAGTCTGTGTTTCTGTATGTTATAAGTCTGTGTTTCTGCCTCTCTTGGTCTGTGAGTGTTTCTGCCTCTCTTGGTCTGTGAGTGTTTCTGTCTCTTGATCTGTGAGTGTTTCTGTCTCTTTGTCTGTGAGTGTTTCTGTCTCTCTTGGTCTGTGAGTGTTTCTGTCTCTTGGTCTGTGAGTGTTTCTGTCTCTTGGTCTGTGAGTGTTTCTGTCTCTCTTGGTCTGTGAGTGTTTCTGTCTCTCTTAGTCTGTGAGTGTTTCTGTCTCTTGGTCTGTGAGTGTTTCTGTCTCTCTTGGTCTGTGAGTGTTTCTGTCTCTCTTGGTCTGTGAGTGTTTCTGTCTCTCTTGGTCTGTGAGTGTTTCTTTCTCTTGGTCTGTGAGTGTTTCTTTCTCTTGGTCTGTGAGTGTTTCTGTCTCTCTTGGTCTGTGAGTGTTTCTGTCTCTCTTGGTCTGTGAGTGTTTCTGTCTCTCTTGGTCTGTGAGTGTTTCTGTCTCTCTTTGTCTGTGAGTGTTTCTGTCTCTCTTTGTCTGTGAGTGTTTCTGTCTCTCTTTGTCTGTGAGTGTTTCTGTCTCTCTTGGTCTGTGAGTGTTTCTGTCTCTCTTGGTCTGTGAGTGTTTCTGTCTCTCTTGGTCTGTGAGTGTTTCTGCCTCTCTTGGTCTGTGAGTGTTTCTGTCTCTTGGTCTGTGAGTGTTTCTGCCTCTTGGTCTGTGAGTGTTTCTGTCTCTTGGTCTGTGAGTGTTTCTGTCTCTCTTTGTCTGTGAGTGTTTCTGTCTCTCTTTGTCTGTGAGTGTTTCTGTCTCTCTTGGTCTGTGAGTGTTTCTGTCTCTCTTGGTCTGTGAGTGTTTCTTTCTCTCTTGGTCTGTGAGTGTTTCTGCCTCTCTTGGTCTGTGAGTGTTTCTGCCTCTCTTGGTCTGTGAGTGTTTCTGTCTCTTGGTCTGTGAGTGTTTCTGTCTCTCTTGGTCTGTGAGTGTTTCTGTCTCTCTTGGTCTGTGAGTGTTTCTGTCTCTTGGTCTGTGAGTGTTTCTGTCTCTCTTGGTCTGTGAGTGTTTCTTTCTCTTGGTCTGTGAGTGTTTCTTTCTCTTGGTCTGTGAGTGTTTCTGCCTCTCTTAGTCTGTGAGTGTTTCTGCCTCTCTTGGTCTGTGAGTGTTTCTGCCTCTCTTGGTCTGTGAGTGTTTCTGCCTCTCTTGGTCTGTGAGTGTTTCTGCCTCTCTTGGTCTGTGAGTGTTTCTGTCTCTTGGTCTGTGAGTGTTTCTATCTCTTGGTCTGTGAGTGTTTCTATCTCTTGGTCTGTGAGTGTTTCTGTCTCTCTTGGTCTGTGAGTGTTTCTTTCTCTCTTGGTCTGTGAGTGTTTCTATCTCTTGGTCTGTGAGTGTTTCTATCTCTTGGTCTGTGAGTGTTTCTATCTCTTGGTCTGTGAGTGTTTCTGTCTCTCTTGGTCTGTGAGTGTTTCTTTCTCTTGGTCTGTGAGTGTTTCTGCCTCTCTTGGTCTGTGAGTGTTTCTGTCTCTTGGTCTGTGAGTGTTTCTGTCTCTCTTGGTCTGTGAGTGTTTCTGTCTCTTGGTCTGTGAGTGTTTCTGCCTCTCTTGGTCTGTGAGTGTTTCTGCCTCTCTTGGTCTGTGAGTGTTTCTGTCTCTTGGTCTGTGAGTGTTTCTGTCTCTTGGTCTGTGAGTGTTTCTGTCTCTTGGTCTGTGAGTGTTTCTGCCTCTCTTGGTCTGTGAGTGTTTCTGTCTCTCTTGGTCTGTGAGTGTTTCTGTCTCTCTTGGTCTGTGAGTGTTTCTGTCTCTTGGTCTGTGAGTGTTTCTGTCTCTCTTGGTCTGTGAGTGTTTCTGTCTCTTGGTCTGTGAGAGTTTCTGTCTCTCTAGGTCTGTGAGTGTTTCTGTCTCTTGGTCTGTGAGTGTTTCTGTCTCTCTTGGTCTGTGAGTGTTTCTGTCTCTTGGTCTGTGAGTGTTTCTGTCTCTCTAGGTCTGTGAGTGTTTCTGTCTCTTGGTCTGTGAGTGTTTCTGTCTCTCTAGGTCTGTGAGTGTTTCTGTCTCTCTTGGTCTGTGTGTATTACCATACTACTTAGCTCATATTTCTCTGTGTACACTGGGCTGTCTCACCGATGTGGCACGTGAACCACCACCCCCTGCTCTGATGGCAGACAGCCCCAGCATCCCCTACTCTCCTCTGTTCTCTCTCCCAGGCTCCCACTCTCTCCATATTGTCTAGTCCCCTACTCCCCAGCATTCTCCAGCCACTCTCAACCCCCTCAACCCGCTCTCTCCTCCCCCTCACCCACCCTCTCCCCTCTCCTCCCTCTCCTCTCTCCCCTCCCTCACCCCCACCTTCTCCGATCTCTCCCCTTCTCCTCTCTCCCCTCTCCTCCCTCTCTCCTCTCTCCCACTTCTCTATTCCCTCTCCCCTCCTTCTCCCATCTCTCCCCTTCTCCTCTCGCTCTCTATTCACGCTCCCTACCCCCTCCTACTCCCTCCTACTCCCTCCTCCCCGTGATCCTCCCTGATCCTCATCCAGCCTGGCGTGTCCTTTACCTAGCCAGCCGGCCACCACAGGCAGTCCTCTTTACACTCTACCCTTACCAACAGGCCCCTTTCTACTCTGTCTACCCTTACCAACAGGCCCCTTTCTACTCTGTCTACCCTTACCAACAGGCCCCTTTCTACTCTGTCTACCAAAGGAGCATTGGATTTTCTGTAGTGAGACAGCTTGATGTACCAGGACACCCCCTGGACAGGACACTAGTCTATCTCCTGTTTCTGTAGTGAGACAGCTTGATGTACCAGGACACCCCCTCGACAGGACACTAATGGCAACCTGTTCACACAGAGAGAGAGGTAGCGTCCCTAATGGCAACCTGTTCACACAGAGAGAGAGGTAGCGTCCCTAATGGCAACCTGTTCCTTGGATAATGCACTTCATTTTAGACCATGGACAACCATAGTGCACTACAAAGGGAATAGGGTATAGTTTAACATTTTTTAACGAGGCAAGTCAGTTAAGAACAAATTCTTATTTTGAATGAGGGCCTAGTAACAGTGGGTTAACTGCCTGTTCAGGGGCAGAACGACAGATTTGTACCTTGTCAGCTCGGGGGTTTGAACTTGCAACCTTCCGGTTTCTAGTCCACCGCTCTAACCACTAGGCTACCCTGGCGCCAGTATAGGGAATAGAGTATAGGGTATAGAGTATAGGGAATAGAGTATAGAGTATAGGGTATAGAGTATAGGGTATAGAGTATAGGGTATAGGATATAGGGTATAGGGTATAGGGTATAGAGTATAGGGAATAGAGTATAGGGTATAGGGTATAGGGTAGAGGATATAGGGTATAGGGTATAGAGTATAGGGAATAGAGTATAGGGAATAGAGTATAGGGTATAGGGTAGAGGATATAGGGTATAGGGTATAGAGTATAGGGTATAGAGTATAGGGAATAGAGTATAGGGAATAGGATATAGGGTATAGGGAATAGAGTATAGGGAATAGGGAATAGAGTATAGGGAATAAAGTATAGAGTATAGGGAATAGGGTATAGAGTATAGGGAATAGAGTATAGGGTATAGAGTATAGGGTATAGAGTATAGGGTATAGGATATAGGGTATAGGGTATAGGGTATAGGGAATAGAGTATAGGGAATAGAGTATAGGGTATAGGGTAGAGGATATAGGGTATAGGGTATAGGGTATAGGGAATAGGGTATAGGGTAGAGGATATAGAGTATAGGGTATAGAGTATAGGGTATAGGATATAGGGTATAGGGTATAGGGTATAGGGAATAGAGTATAGGGAATAGAGTATAGGGAATAGGGTAGAGGATATAGGGTATAGGGAATAGAGTATAGGGAATAGAGTATAGGGAATAGGATATAGGGTATAGGGAATAGAGTATAGGGAATAGAGTATAGGGAATAGAGTATAGGGAATAGAGTATAGAGTATAGGGAATAGGGTATAGGGGATAGGGTATAGAGAATAGGGTATAGGGTATAGAGTATAGGGTATAGAGTATAGGGTATAGGGTATAGAGTATATGGTATAGGGTATAGAGTATAGGGTATAGGGTATAGAGTATAGGGTATAGAGAATAGGGTATAGGGTATAGAGTATAGGGTATAGGATATAGGGAATAGGGTATAGGGAATAGGGTATAGGGTATAAAGTATAGAGTATAGAGAATAGGGTATAGGATATAGGGAATAGGGTATAGGGAATAGGGTATAGGGAATAGGGTATAGGGAATAGGGTATAGGGAATAGGGTATAGGGAATAGGGTATAGAGTATAGGGTATAGAGTATAGGGAATAGAGTATAGGGAATAGAGTATAGGGTATAGAGTATAGGGTATAGAGTATAGGGAATAGGGTATAGAGTATAGGGTATAGGGTATAGGGAATAGGGAATAGAGTATAGGGAATAGAGTATAGGGAATAGAGTATAGGGTATAGAGTATAGGGTATAGAGTATAGGGTATAGAGTATAGGGTATAGGGTATAGAGTATAGGGTATAGGGTATAGAGTATAGGGTATAGGGTATAGAGTATAGGGAATAGGGTATAGAGTATAGGGTATAAAGTATAGGGTATAGAGAATAGGGTATAGGATATAGGGAATAGGGTATAGGGAATAGGGAATAGAGTATAGGGAATAGAGTATAGGGAATAGAGTATAGGGAATATAGGGTATAAAGTATAGAGTATAGGGAATAGGGAATAGAGAATAGGGTATAGTGTATAGGGAATAGGGTATAGGGTATAGGGAATAGAGTATAGGGAATAGGGAATAGAGTATAGGGAATAAAGTATAGAGTATAGGGAATAGGGTATAGAGTATAGGGAATAGAGTATAGGGTATAGAGTATAGGGTATAGAGTATAGGGTATAGGATATAGGGTATAGGGTATAGGGTATAGGGAATAGAGTATAGGGAATAGAGTATAGGGTATAGGGTAGAGGATATAGGGTATAGGGTATAGGGTATAGGGAATAGGGTATAGGGTAGAGGATATAGAGTATAGGGTATAGAGTATAGGGTATAGGATATAGGGTATAGGGTATAGGGTATAGGGAATAGAGTATAGGGAATAGAGTATAGGGAATAGGGTAGAGGATATAGGGTATAGGGAATAGAGTATAGGGAATAGAGTATAGGGAATAGGATATAGGGTATAGGGAATAGAGTATAGGGAATAGAGTATAGGGAATAGAGTATAGGGAATAGAGTATAGAGTATAGGGAATAGGGTATAGGGGATAGGGTATAGAGAATAGGGTATAGGGTATAGAGTATAGGGTATAGAGTATAGGGTATAGGGTATAGAGTATATGGTATAGGGTATAGAGTATAGGGTATAGGGTATAGAGTATAGGGTATAGAGAATAGGGTATAGGGTATAGAGTATAGGGTATAGGATATAGGGAATAGGGTATAGGGAATAGGGTATAGGGTATAAAGTATAGAGTATAGAGAATAGGGTATAGGATATAGGGAATAGGGTATAGGGAATAGGGTATAGGGAATAGGGTATAGGGAATAGGGTATAGGGAATAGGGTATAGGGAATAGGGTATAGAGTATAGGGTATAGAGTATAGGGAATAGAGTATAGGGAATAGAGTATAGGGTATAGAGTATAGGGTATAGAGTATAGGGAATAGGGTATAGAGTATAGGGTATAGGGTATAGGGAATAGGGAATAGAGTATAGGGAATAGAGTATAGGGAATAGAGTATAGGGTATAGAGTATAGGGTATAGAGTATAGGGTATAGAGTATAGGGTATAGGGTATAGAGTATAGGGTATAGGGTATAGAGTATAGGGTATAGGGTATAGAGTATAGGGAATAGGGTATAGAGTATAGGGTATAAAGTATAGGGTATAGAGAATAGGGTATAGGATATAGGGAATAGGGTATAGGGAATAGGGAATAGAGTATAGGGAATAGAGTATAGGGAATAGAGTATAGGGAATATAGGGTATAAAGTATAGAGTATAGGGAATAGGGAATAGAGAATAGGGTATAGTGTATAGGGAATAGGGTATAGAGTATAGGGTATAGAGTATAGGGTATAGAGTATAGGGAATAGGGTATAGAGTATAGGGTATAGAGTATAGGGAATAGAGTATAGGGAATATGGTATAGGGAATAGAGTATAGGGAATAGGGAATAGAGTATAGGGAATAGAGTATAGGGAATAGGGTATAGAGTATAGGGTATAGAGTATAGGGAATAGAGTATAGGGAATAGAGTATAGGGAATAGAGTATAGGGTATAGAGTATAGGGAATAGGGTATAGAGTATAGGGTATAGAGTATAGGGAATAGGGTATAGAGTATAGGGTATAGAGTATAGAGTATAGGGAATAGGGTATAGAGTATAGGGAATAGGGTATAGGGAATAGGGTATAGGGAATAGGGAATAGAGTATAGGGAATAGAGTATAGGGAATAGAGTATAGGGAATAGAGTATAGGGTATAAAGTATAAAGTATAGGGAATAGGGAATAGAGTATAGGGAATAGGGAATAGAGTATTGGGAATAGAGTATAGGGTATATCGTATAGGGAATAGGGTATAGAGTATAGGGTATAGAGTATAGGGTATAGAGTATAGGGTATAGAGTATAGGGTATAGAGTATAGTGTATAGAGTATAGTGTATAAAGTATAGGGTATAGAGTATAGGGAATAGGGTATAGAGTATAGGGTATAGAGTATAGGGAATAGGGTATAGAGTATAGGGTATAGAGTATAGAGTATAGGGAATAGGGTATAGAGTATAGGGAATAGGGTATAGGGAATAGGGTATAGGGAATAGGGAATAGAGTATAGGGAATAGAGTATAGGGAATAGAGTATAGGGAATAGAGTATAGGGTATAAAGTATAAAGTATAGGGAATAGGGAATAGAGTATAGGGAATAGGGAATAGAGTATTGGGAATAGAGTATAGGGTATATCGTATAGGGAATAGGGTATAGAGTATAGGGTATAGAGTATAGGGTATAGAGTATAGGGTATATAGTATAGTGTATAGAGTATAGTGTATAGAGTATAGGGTATAGAGTATAGGGTATAGGGTATAGAGTTTAGGGTATAGAGTATAGGGAATATGGTATAGGGAATAGAGTATAGGGACTATGGTATAGGTTATAGGGAATAGAGTATAGGGAATAGAGTATAGGGAATAGAGTATAGGGAATAGAGTATAGGGAATAGAGTATATGGTATAGGTTATAGGGAATAGAGTATAGGGTATAAAGTATAGAGTATAGGGAATAGGGTATAGAGTATAGGGTATAGAGTATAGGGTATAGAGTATAGGTTATAGGGAATAGAGTATAGGTTATAGAGTATAGGGAATAGAGTATAGGGAATAGAGTATAGGGAATAGAGTATAGGGTATAAAGTATAGAGTATAGGGAATAGGGTATAGAGTATAGGGTATAGAGTATAGGGTATAGAGTATAGGTTATAGGGAATAGAGTATAGGTTATAGAGAATAGGGAATAGAGTATAGGGTATAGAGTATAGGGTATAGGGTATAGGGTATAGGGTATAGGGTATAGAGTATAGGGAATAGGGTATAGGGAATAGGGAATACAGTATAGAGTTTCGGGAATAGGGAATAGGGTATAGTATCAACACTTACAAAAAATGGTCCATTAATTTTAATCCACCTAATAATTCACATTTCCCGTTGCTGTAGTAAACGGGCTCGAATTAAGATCCCACATCTGTTGAGCCACTCCATAGTTGTGTCTCTCTCTATCTGTCGGAGGGATTAAAATGCTAACGAACGTTTGTTTAACCTCCTCATGGTACGTTGACCCCCTGTCAGGACCCGGCTCGTCACGGGGACAAAGGGGTGAGAAACAGGGACTTATAACCCCCTCCTACCCCCCCCCCTTTTCCCCAATCTCTGAGCCCCTCTCTCACTTTTTAAGCTGACATCTTCAGGTCAAGGTACACCAAGGTAAGTCAGGACACTAAAGTGTTGTGCTGAGTAGTGTATAATTTGTTTCAAATAGTTAGGTTGAGATATTAGTGTGTACGAAAGGTGATTTTCAAAGGACTATGAATGTCATGGTTGAGATGCTAACTATACTCAGAGACATATCCACTATTCTGCTGTTAATCATTATGTCCTAACTATATTCAGAGACATATCCACTATTCTGTTGTTAATCATTATGTCCTAACTATATTCAGAGACATATCCACTATTCTGTTGTTAATCATTATGTCCTAACTATATTCAGAGACATATCCACTATTCTGCTGTTAGAGTCAGGAAGGGGTACTAGTCTACTACCCCGACAGCAGACCAGAGCCCCATGGTTAGAGTCAGGTAGGGGTACTAGTCTACTACCCTGACAGCAGACCAGAGCCCCATGGTAAGAGTCAGGAAGGGGTACTAGTCTACTACCCCGACAGCAGACCAGAGCCCCATGGTTAGAGTCAGGAAAGGGAACTAGTCTACTACCCCGACAGCAGACCAGAGCCCCATGGTTAGAGTCAGGAAGGGGTACTAGTCTACTACCCCGACAGCAGACCAGACCCCCATGGTTAGAGTCAGGTAGGGGTACTAGTCTACTACCCCGACAGCAGACCAGAGCCCCATGGTTAGAGTCAGGAAAGGGAACTAGTCTACTACCCCGACAGCAGACCAGAGCCCCATGGTTAGAGTCAGGAAGGGGTACTAGTCTACTACCCCGACAGCAGACCAGACCCCCATGGTTAGAGTCAGGTAGGGGTACTAGTCTACTAACCCGACAGCAGACCAGACCCCCATGGTTAGAGTCAGGAAGGGGTACTAGTCTACTACCCTGACAGCAGACCAGAGCCCCATGGTTAGAGTCAGGAAGGGGTACTAGTCTACTACCCCAACAGCAGACCAGACCCCCATGGTTAGAGTCAGGAAGGGGTACTAGTCTACTACCCTGACAGCAGACCAGAGCCCCATGGTTAGAGTCAGGTAGGGGTACTAGTCTACTAGTCTAGTCTAGGGGGATACCTAGTCAGTTGTACAACAGAAAGGGGGATACCTAGTCAGTTGTACAACAGAAAGGGGGATACCTAGTCAGTTGTACAACAGAAAGGGGGATACCTAGTCAGTTGTACAACAGAAAGGGGGATACCTAGTCAGTTGTACAACAGAAAGGAAAGGGGGATACCTAGTCAGTTGTACAACAGAAAGGGGGATACCTAGTCAGTTTTTCAAAAGAAAGTGAAAGGGGGGTACCTTTTTGTGTGTGTGTGTGTGTGTAGGTAAGTATAGAAATAAAACGACAGCAAAAATACCTTTGAAAAAAGCAGAATTAAGACTATATACAGTAGAGAGGCTATATACAGTAGAGAGGCTATATACAGTAGAGAGGCTATATACAGTAGAGAGGCTATATACAGTAGAGGGGCTATATACAGTAGAGAGGCTATATACAGTAGAGAGGCTATATACAGTAGAGAGGCTATATACAGTAGAGAGGCTATATACAGTAGAGAGGCTATATACAGTAGAGAGGCTATATATAGTAGAGAGGCTATATATAGTAGAGAGGCTATATATAGGAGAGGCTATATATAGGAGAGGCTATATACAGTAGAGAGGCTATATACAGTAGAGCGGCTATATACAGTAGAGCGGCTATATACAGTAGAGCGGCTATTTACAGTAGAGAGGCTATTTACAGTAGAGAGGCTATTTACAGTAGAGAGGCTATATACAGTAGAGAGGCTATATACAGTGTAGAGGCTATATACAGTAGAGGGGCTATATACAGTAGAGGGGCTATATACAGTAGAGGGGCTATATACAGTAGAGGGGCTATATACAGTAGAGGGGCTATATACAGTAGAGAGGCTATATACAGTAGAGAGGCTATATACAGTAGAGAGGCTATATACAGTAGAGAGGCTATATATAGTAGAGAGGCTATATATAGTAGAGAGGCTATATACAGTAGAGAGGCTATATACAGTAGAGCGGCTATATACAGTAGAGCGGCTATATACAGTAGAGAGGCTATTTACAGTAGAGAGGCTCTCGACGTATATGGTAACATTGAGGACATGGGGCCTGGTCTAAAGTAGTGCACTATCTAGGGGATATGGTAACACTGAGGACATGGGCCCTGGTCTAAAGTAGTGCACTATCTAGGGGGCATGGTAACATTGAGGACATGGGCCCTGGTCTAAAGTAGTGCACTATCTAGGGGATATGGTAACATTGAGGACATGGGCCCTGGTCTAAAGTAGTGCACTATCTAGGGGATATGGTAACATTGAGGACATGGGCCCTGGCCTAAAGTAGTGCACTATCTAGGGGATATGGTAACACTGAGGACACGGGCCCTGGTCTAAAGTAGTGCACTATCTAGGGGATATGATAACATTGAGGACAGTTGGTAATGATTACAACACTGGCCTGTCAGTTGGTAATGATTACAACACTGGCCTGTCAGTTGGTAATGATTACAACACTGGCCTGTCAGTTGGTAATGATTACAACACTGGCCTGTCAGTTGGTAATGATTACAACACTGGCCTGTCAGTTGGTAATGATTACAACACTGGCCTGTCAGTTGGTAATGATTACAACACTGGCCTGTCAGTTGGTAATGATTACAACACTGGGGATGAGGTATGGTAGGAGCGGAGGAGTAGAGATGGGATTAGGTATGGTAGGAGCGGAGGAGTAGAGAGGGGATTAGGTATGGTAGGAGAGGAGGAGGAGAGATGGGATGAGGTATGGTAGGAGAGGAGGAGGAGAGAGGGGATGAGGTATGGTAGGAGCGGAGGAGTAGGAGAGATGGGATGAGGTATGGTAGGAGAGGAGGAGGAGAGAGGGGATGAGGTATGGTAGGAGCGGAGGAGTAGAGATGGGATTAGGTATGGTAGGAGAGGAGGAGGAGGAGAGATGGGATGAGGTATGGTAGGAGAGGAGGAGGAGAGAGGGGATGAGGTATGGTAGGAGAGGAGGAGGAGAGAGGGGATGAGGTATGGTGGGAGAGGAGGAGGAGAGAGGGGATGAGGTATGGTAGGAGAGGAGGAGGAGAGAGGGGATGAGGTATGGTGGGAGAGGAGGAGGAGAGAGGGGATGAGGTATGGTAGGAGAGGAGGAGGAGAGAGGGGATGAGGTAAAGTAGAAGAGGAGGAGGAGAGAGGGGATGAGGTATGGTGAGAGAGGAGATGAGGTATGGTAGGAGAGGAGGATGAGAGAGGGGATGAGGTATGGTGGGATGAGGTATGGTAGGAGAGCAGGAGGAAAGATGGGATGAGGTATGGTAGGAGAGGAGGAGGAGAGATAGAATGAGGTATGGTAGGAGAGGAGGAGATGGGATGAGGTAAAGTAGGAGAGGAGGAGGAGAGAGGGGATGAGGTATGGTGAGAGAGGAGGATGAGAAAGGGGATGAGGTATGGTGGGATGAGGTATGTTACGAGAGGAGGAGGAGGAGAGAGGGGATGAGGTATGGTAGGAGAGGAGGAGGAGAGAGGGGATGAGGTATGGTAGGAGAGGAGGAGGAGAAATGGGATTAGGTATGTTAGGAGAGGAGGAGGGGGAGAGATGGGATAAGGTATTGTAGAAGAGGAGGAGGAGAGAGGGGATGAGGTATGGTAGGAGAGGAGGAGGAGAAATGGGATTAGGTATGTTAGGAGAGGATGAGGGGGAGAGATGGGATGAGGTATGGTAGGAGAGGAGGAGGAGAGAGGGGATGAGGTATGGTGGGAGAGGAGGAGGAGAGAAGGGATGAGGTATGGTAGGAGAGGAGGAGGAGAGAGGGGATGAGGTATGGTAGGAGAGGAGGAGGAGAGAGGGGATGAGGTATGGTAGGAGAGGAGGAGGAGAGAGGGGATGAGGTATGTTAGGAGAGGAGGAGGGGGAGAGATGGGATGAGGTATGGTAGGAGAGGAGGAGGAGAGAGGGGATGAGGTATGGTGGGAGAGGAGGAGGAGAGAGGGGATGAGGTATGGTAGGAGAGGAGGAGGAGAGAGGGGATGAGGTATGGTGGGAGAGGAGGAGGAGAGAGGGGATGAGGTATGGTAGGAGAGGAGGAGGAGAGAGGGGATGAGGTATGGTAGGAGAGGAGGAGGAGAGAGGGGATGAGGTATGGTAGGAGAAGAGGAGGGGATGAGGTATGGTAGGAGAGGAGGAGGAAAGAGGGGATGAGGTATGGTGGGAGAGAAGGAGGAGAGAGGGGATAAGGTATGGTGGGAGAGGAGGAGGAGAGAGGGGATGAGGTATGGTAGGAGAGGTGGAGGAGAGAGGGGATGAGGTATGGTAGGAGAGGAGGAGGAGAGAGGGGATGAGGTATGGAAGGAGAGGAGGAGGAGAGAGGGGATGAGGTATGGTAGGAGAGGAGGAGGAGAGAGAGGATGAGGTATGGTGGGAGAGGAGGAGGAGAGAGAGGATGAGGTACGGTAGGAGAGGTGGAGGAGAGAGGGGATGAGGTATGGTAGGAGAGGAGGAGGAGAGAGGGGATGAGTTATGGTGGGAGAGGGGAGGGAGAGGTATGGTAGGCGAGAGGGCAGAGAGAAGAGGGAGATCTGGATAGCTTAGTGAACCCAAAGCAACATTAAAGTTCAGTGTGTGTGTCCTCGCAGTGTGTGTGATAGTGTGTGTGTGTGTGTATTCTGAGTGTGTGTCGGCAGGGCCCGCAGCGCTGTGTTTTCCTCCACTTTGTCACGCAACGTCTCTCCTCCCTCCTCCGCAGCTCCGCCCTTCACTCTCCACACACACAATCTCTCTCTCTCTCTCTCTCTCTCTCTCTCTCTCTCTCTCTCTCTCTCTCTCTCTCTCTCTCTCTCTCTCTCTCTCTCTCTCTCTCTCTCTAAACAACTCTATATTTATCTATATTGATGTTCCTTTACCTCTCTGTTTACACTTCTATTGAGCCCTTAGAAACAGCAGTTGAACTCGTCTCTCATCTGATCCTAGAATTGCTTGCTTCACGTTCCCATGCCAGACTAGTGCCAGACTCGTGTTACACACTGCTTTCAGTTTACAACTGGACTCTGTAAGTGCATTCTAGAGCCATTCTGTATCCAGGGGCAACGTGCATTGTGATGCAGTCCCATTCCATGTGTCTCTCTGTGAGGTCATAAAGAGCTGATTAGATAGATGGAGAAGTGGTGCAGGGTGCTGATGTGTGTGTGTGTTTGCTCACTGATTAGCCTAACTGATAGGAATTTAAACTCAACATTGAAAAAGTAATGTTCATGAATCTACTCTTTGTGATGAAATACGCACAACACAAAATGAATCACATTATGTTGGGAGAAAAGTATCGTTCTTCATGTCCACTAGGTGTCACTAAAGTACATGCTTTTTTAAACTTCCCAGTTCCTTCTATACAAGGAAAATTGTGTATCAGGCTCGTGGGCTGGATGTTGCCCACCCCGTTCTGAAATCTGTGTTCCTTTTAATAAACTTCCTTTAGACTTATATGACACGACAGTTAGAAATGATATCAGTCTATTCATACCATGTTGGGATACCAGTCTGGTATTAACATGCATGGCTCTCTCTTCTCTACCAGGTTGTGCACTGACAACGACTGGCCACTAGATGTCACTGTTGTCAGGGTAATGATCTAAACAAAACCAGTTCTGGAATTTAAACCAGTTATTATTACATCATAAAGTTGGCATGGTAACGCTACAGATAGATTACTCACCGTGAGGACAAAAACGAATGCCTGATATCCATTAGCGTCCAGTCTTAGTTAAACTAGTATCAGATACCCATTAGGACCCAGCCTTAGTTAAATTAATGTCTATTATGAGTAGTGTACTACCTAGGGAATAGGGTGTAACAACCGTAGGCTGGCAAACCCATGCTAATTACTTTACAGTCTCCCATGTAAAAGCCACAGGCTTGCTAACCCATGCTAATAACTGTACAGTCTCCCATGTAAAAGCCACAGGCTTGCTAACCCATGCTAATAACTGTACAGTCTCCCATGTAAAAGCCACAGGCTTGCTAACCCATGCTAATAACTGTACAGTCTCCCATGTAAAAGCCACAGGCTTGCTAACCCATGCTAATTACTGTACAGTCTCCCATGTAAAGGCCACAGGCTTGCTATCCCATGCTAATTACTGTACAGAGTACCATGTAACATCTGTCAGGGTTAAATGACTGACCTTTATATTAGCCATGTAATTGTGTGTGTGTGTGTTTGTCCTTGTTACATGAGCTCGTTAAAAGACGGTAATGAACCAATCTTGACTCTGCATAGTCAATGATGTCCAATCTGCTGTGTGTGTGTAGGTGCAACCTTGTGTGTATCTATCTATCTCCCACTTCAAGAGAGTGCTAATTAGGAATGTTATCACTCTGTCCCTCTGTCCCTCTGTCCCTCTGTCCCTCTGTCCCTCTGTCCCTCTGTCCCTCTCTCTCTGTCCCTCTCTGTCTCTCTCTGTCTCTCTCTGTCTCTGTCTCTCTCTGTTTCTCTCCCCCTCTCTCTCTCTCTCTCTCCTCAAAAAGTCACAACTGCCAAAAGGGATGGGGGGGTCTCAATTTGTTGAATGTCAAGGAAGGAAGCCGATGGGCTTCTTCACTAATTCTGCTTCTGACTGGTTTCAAAGATGAACTAAATCTGAACCCAAAAAGGAGAGCAAATATCCAAACACCGTTTCTTTGAAGCCTTAATGCTTCTTACCCCCAAAGGTACATTGTGTTCTTTAATGGGCTCTACTAGAACACCTTCTGAAGTTCTCTCCACTTTTGAGGAAATTGCCCCCAAGCTGGTGGGTAGCAGAAGATGGGGGGGTGAAAGTCACAGAGATGGAGTGGGGAGTGGGGTGGGTGGGTGGGGGGAGGCACATCAGTGAAGGAAAGTGGAACTGAGAGAGAGGGACAGACAGAAAACTGACAGAGAGACAGAATGTAAAACTGACAGGAAGACAGAATGTAAAACTGGCAGAATATAAAACTGACAGAATGTAAAACTGACAGAATGTAAAACTGACAGAGAGACAGAATGTAAAACTGACAGAATGTAAAACTGACAGAATGTAAAACTGACAGAATGTAAAACTGACAGAATGTAAAACTGACAGAATGTAAAACTGACAGAATGTAAAACTGGCAGAGACAGAATGTAAAACTGACAGAATGTAAAACTGGCAGAGACAGAATGTAAAACTGACAGAATGTAAAACTGACAGAATGTAAAACTGACAGAATGTAAAACTGACAGAATGTAAAACTGACAGAGACAGAATGTAAAACTGACAGAATGTAAAACTGACAGAATGTAAAACTGACAGAATGTAAAACTGACAGAATGTAAAACTGACAGAATGTAAAACTGACAGAGACAGAATGTAAAACTGACAGGAAGACAGAATGTAAAACTGACAGAGACAGAATGTAAAACTGACAGGAAGACAGAATGTAAAACTGACAGAGACAGAATGTAAAACTGACAGGAAGACAGAATGTAAAACTGACAGAGACAGAATGTAAAACTGACAGAATGTAAAACTGACAGAATGTAAAACTGGCAGAATGTAAAACTGACAGAATGTAAAACTGACAGAATTTAAAACTGGCAGAGACAGAATGTAAAACTGACAGAATGTAAAACTGGCAGAGACAGAATGTAAAACTGACAGAATGTAAAACTGACAGAATGTAAAACTGACAGAATGTAAAACTGACAGAATGTAAAACTGACAGAATGTAAAACTGACAGGAAGACAGAATGTAAAACTGACAGAGACAGAATGTAAAACTGACAGGAAGACAGAATGTAAAACTGACAGAGACAGAATGTAAAACTGACAGAATGTAAAACTGGCAGAATGTAAAACTGACAGAATGTAAAACTGACAGGAAGACAGAATGTAAAACTGACAGAATGTAAAACTGACAGAAAGACAGAATGTAAAACTGACAGAGACAGAATGTAAAACTGACAGGAAGACAGAATGTAAAACTGACAGAATGTAAAAGTGACAGGATGTAAAACTGACAGAGACAGAATGTAAAACTGACAGAATGTAAAACTGACAGAATGTAAAACTGACAGAATGTAAAACTGACAGAAAGACAGAATGTAAAACTGACAGAATGTAAAACTGACAGAATGTAAAACTGACAGAATGTAAAACTGACAGAAAGACAGAATGTAAAACTGACAGAATGTAAAACTGACAGAATGTAAAACTGACAGAGAGACAGAATGTAAAACTGACAGAGAGACAGAATGTAAAACTGACAGAGAGAAAACAGACAGATTGAGAGAAAGAGAGAAATTCATCCATCATGCAACAGAAATGTTGTTGTTCCATCAGTCTCTAAAAGGATTATGGGTAATATCAAAACCGCACGGGAGTTTAATAACATCTAACGTTTCCTCATATCTGGTCTGCGTCCCAAAGGGAAACCACAGTATCAATGATGGGTGACTGTGATGGAGGTGGGGGCCACAAAACATCTAGACATCATGAGGGACTGTGATGGAGGTGGGGGCCACAAAACATCTAGACATCATGAGGGACTGTGATGGAGTTGGGGGCCCTCAAAACATCTAGACATCATGAGGGACTGTGATGGAGTTGGGGGCCCTCAAAACATCTAGACATCATGAGGGACTGTGATGGACGTGGGGACCCTCAACACATCTAGACATCATGAGGGACTGTGATGGACGTGGGGACCCTCAACACATCTAGACATCATGAGGGACTGTGATGGAGTTGGGGGCCCTCAACACATCTAGACATCATGAGGGACTGTGATGGAGGTGGGGGCCCTCAACACATCTAGACATCATGAGGGACTGTGATGGAGGTGGGGGCCCTCAACACATCTAGACATCATGAGGGACTGTGATGGAGGTGGGGGCCCTCAACACATCTAGACATCATGAGGGACTGTGATGGAGGTGGGGGCCACAAAACATCTAGACATCATGAGGGACTGTAATGGAGGTGGGGGCCACAAAACATCTAGACATCATGAGGGACTGTAATGGAGGTGGGGGCCACAAAACATCTAGACATCATGAGGGACTGTGATGGAGGTGGGGCCCTCAACACATCTAGACATCATGAGGGACTGTGATGGAGGTGGGGGCCACAAAACATCTAGACATCATGAGGGACTGTGATGGAGGTGGGGGCCACAAAACATCTAGACATCATGAGGGACTGTGATGGAGGTGGGGGCCACAAAACATCTAGACATCATGAGGGACTGTGATGGAGGTGGGGGCCACAAAACATCTAGACATCATGAGGGACTGTAATGGAGGTGGGGGCCACAAAACATCTAGACATCATGAGGGACTGTGATGGAGGTGGGGGCCCTCAACACATCTAGACATCATGAGGGACTGTGATGGAGGTGGGGGCCCTCAACACATCTAGACATCATGAGGGACTGTGATGGAGGTGGGGGCCCACAACACATCTAGACATCATGAGGGACTGTGATGGGGTGGGGACCACAAAACATCTAGACATCATGAGGGACTGTGATGGAGGTGGGGGCCCTCAACACATCTAGACATCATGAGGGACTGTGATGGACGTGGGGACCCTCAACACATCTAGACATCATGAGGGACTGTGATGGAGTTGGGGGCCCTCAAAACTTCTAGACATCATGAGGGACTGTGATGGAGTTGGGGGCCCTCAAAACATCTAGACATCATGAGGGACTGTGATGGAGTTGGGGGCCCTCAAAACTTCTAGACATCATGAGGGACTGTGATGGAGTTGGGGGCCCTCAAAACATCTAGACATCATGAGGGACTGTGATGGAGTTGGGGGCCCTCAACACATCTAGACATCATGAGGGACTGTGATGGAGTTGGGGGCCCTCAAAACATCTAGACATCCTGAGGGACTGTGATGGAGGTGGGGGCCCTCAAAACATCTAGACATCATGAGGGACTGTGATGGAGTTGGGGGCCCTCAACACATCTAGACATCATGAGGGACTGTGATGGAGTTGGGGGCCCTCAAAACATCTAGACATCCTGAGGGACTGTGATGGAGTTGGGGGCCCTCAAAACATCTAGACATCCTGAGGGACTGTGATGGAGGTGGGGGCCCTCAAAACATCTAGACATCATGAGGGACTGTGATGGGGGTGGGGGCCCACAACACATCTAGACATCATGAGGGACTGTAATGGAGGTGGGGGCCACAAAACATCTAGACATCATGAGGGACTGTGATGGAGGTGGGGGCCCTCAACACATCTAGACATCATGAGGGACTGTGATGGAGGTGGGGGCCACAAAACATCTAGACATCGTGAGGGACTGTGATGGAGTTGGGGGCCCTCAACACATCTAGACATCCTGAGGGACTGTGATGGAGGTGGGGGCCCTCAACACATCTAGACATCATGAGGGACTGTGATGGGGGTGGGGGCCCTCAACACATCTAGACATCATGAGGGACTGTGATGGGGGTGGGGGCCCTCAAAACATCTAGACATCATGAGGGACTGTGATGGAGGTGGGGGCCCTCAACACATCTAGACATCATGAGGGACTGTGATGGGGGTGGGGGCCCACAACACATCTAGACATCATGAGGGACTGTGATGGAGGTGGGGGCCCTCAAAACATCTAGACATCATGAGGGACTGTGATGGGGGTGGGGGCCCACAACACATCTAGACATCATGAGGGACTGTGATGGAGGTTGGGGCCCTCAAAACATCTGGACTCATCATGAGGGGACTGTGGCTTGTTGGTCTCATACAGAGGGGCCCTGAGTGGCATTTTTTTGTGTGTGTGTAGGTGGGTGTGTGTAGGTGGATGGGTGTAGGTGGGTGTGTGTGTTGAATCTACAGGTGACGTGAGGAGCATATTGACATAGTCCTTCATTTGTCAACTTCACACACACACACACACACACACACACACACACACACACACACACACACACACACACACACACACACACACACACACACACACACACACACACACACACACACAACCTGTCAGAAGGTGCCTGCTGCTGTGGTTGCCATGGAGATCAGGCAGTTGACAATTTGCAGCGGTAATTAGGTTTACCGTTACCGGCGGCCGGTAAACGAGCTGTGACGTTGGTGACCTGTCACCCCCAGGGGCGGGTCATTAATCTGACAGGAATATATACACCCTGGCAATTCTCATCCCAAACCCGTCAGCGGTTGATGGTTACCTTGGAAACCAAACCACCCAGAGACCAGACCCGTTGACTCAGACATGTTCACCTCATAGGAGAAGCTCTGGGTGAAGGTCGACTGACCCGAAGTTTAGTGATCAAGAAATGTTCATCTGGCTGGAAATGTTCGGAGACATTTTTGCCTCCGGCACCTTCACCAATCGTTTCAGGTCTTAGATTCTGCCTGTTACCTAATAGGTTGTACAGTACTGTACATGATAAAAAACACAAACTAGACCATTTCATCTCAATCGCTTCATTGAAAATACTCAATCGTGGACACACTTACTGACAGTTGTGGCTGCTTCGTGTGATGTATTGTTGTCTCCACCTTCTTGCGCTGTTGTCTGTTCCCAATAATGTTTGTACCATATTTTTGTGCTGCTGCCATATTTTGTTGCTACCATGTTGTTGTTATGTTGTGTTGCTACCATGCTGTGTTGTCGTGTGTTGTTGCCTTGCTGTGTTGTCATGTGTTGTTGCCTTGCTGTGTTCTCATGTGTTGCTGCCTTGGTATGTTGTCATGTGTTGCTGCCTTGCTATGTGGTCACGTGTTGCTGCCTTGCTATGTTGTCATGTGTTGCTGCCTTGCTATGTTGTTATGTGTTGCTGCCTTGCTATGTTGTCATGTGTTGCTGCCCTGCTATGTTGTCATTTGTTGCTGCCCTGCTATGTTGTCACGTGTTGCTGCCTTGCTATGTTGTCACGTGTTGCTGCCTTGCTATGTTGTCATGTGTTGATGCCTTGCTATGTTGTCATGTGTTGATGCCCTGCTATGTTGTCATGTGTTGCTGCCTTGCTGTGTTGTCATGTGTTGCTGCCTTGCTATGTTGTCATGTGTTGCTGCCTTGCTGTGTTGTCATGTGTTGATGCCTTGCTATGTTGTCATGTGTTGATGCCTTGCTATGTTGTCATGTGTTGCTGCCTTGCTGTGTTGTCATGTGTTGCTGCCTTGCTATGTTGTCATGTGTTGCTGCCTTGCTGTGTTGTCATGTGTTGCTGCCTTGCTATGTTGTCATGTGTTGTTGCCTTGCTATGTTGTCATGTGTTGTTGCCTTGCTATGTTGTCATGTGTTGCTGCCTTGCTGTGTTGTCATGTGTTGCTGCCTTGCTATGTTGTCATGTGTTGCTGCCTTGCTATGTTGTCATGTGTTGCTGCCTTGCTATGTTGTCATGTGTTGCTGCCTTGCTATGTTGTCATGTGTTGCTGCCTTGGTATGTTGTCATTTGTTGCTGCCTTGCTATGCTGTCATTTGTTGCTGCCTTGCTGTGTTGTCATGTGTTGTTGCCTTGCTGTCTTGTCATGTGTTGTTTCTTGCTATGTTGTCATATGTTGATGCCCTGCTATGTTGTCATGTGTTGCTGCCTTGCTATGTTGTCATGTGTTGCTGCCTTGCTATGTTGTCACGTGTTGCTGCCTTGCTATGTTGCCATGTGTTGCTGCCTTGCTATGTTGTCATGTATTGATGCCTTGCTATGTTGTCATGTGTTGCTGCCTTGCTATGTTGTCATGTGTTGCTGCCTTGCTGTGTTGTCATGTGTTGCTGCCTTGCTATGTTGTCACGTGTTGCTACCGTGCTATGTTGTCATGTGTTGCTGCCTTGCTATGTTGCCATGTGTTGCTGCCCTGCTATGTTGTCAGGTGTTGCTGCCTTGCTATGTTGTCAGGTGTTGCTGCCTTGCTATGTTGTCACGTGTTGCTGCCTTGCTATGTTGTCATGTGTTGATGCCTTGCTATGTTGTCATGTGTTGATGCCTTGCTATGTTGTCATGCGTTGATGCTTTGCTATGTTGTTGTCTTAGGTCTCTCTTTATGTTTTGTTGTGTCTCTGTTGTCGTGGTGTGTGTTTGGTCCTATTTAATTTTTAATTGTAATTTTTAACACCAGCCCCCGCAGGTCCTTTTTTTCCTTTTGGGAGGCCGTCATTGTACATAAGAATCTGTTCTTAACTGACTTGCCTAGTTAAATAAATGTTAAAATAAAATAAATAACCTTGACTGTATTCCAAGTGGTCAAACGCAGTGTACTATAAAGGGAACATGACTGTATTCCAAGTGGTCAAACGTAGTCTACTATAAAGGGAACATGACTGTATTCCAAGTGGTCAAACGTAGTCTACTATAAAGGGAACATGACTGTATTCCAAGTGGTCAAACGCAGTGTACTATAAAGGGAACATGACTGTATTCCAAGTGGTCAAACGCAGTGTACTATAAAGGGAACATGACTGTATTCCAAGTGGTCAAACGCAGTGTACTATAAAGGGAACATGACTGTATTCCAAGTGGTCAAACGCAGTGTACTATAAAGGGAACATGACTGTATTCCAAGTGGTCAAACGTAGTCTACTATAAAGGGAACATGACTGTATTCCAAGTGGTCAAACGTAGTGTACTATATAGGGAACATGACTGTATTCCAAGTGGTCAAACGCAGTGTTCTATGAAGGGAACATGACTGTATTCCAAGTGGTCAAACGTAGTCTACTATAAAGGGAACATGACTGTATTCCAAGTGGTCAAACGTAGTCTACTATAAAGGGAACATGACTGTATTCCAAGTGGTCAAACGCAGTGTACTATAAAGGGAACATGACTGTATTCCAAGTGGTCAAACGCAGTGTACTATAAAGGGAACATGACTGTATTTCAAGTGGTCAATCGTAGTGTACTATAAAGGGAACATGACTGTATTCCAAGTGGTCAAACGTAGTGTACTATAAAGGGAACATGACTGTATTCCAAGTGGTCAAACGTAGTGTACTATAAAGGGAACATGACTGTATTCCAAGTGGTCAAACGCAGTGTACTATAAAGGGAACATGACTGTATTCCAAGTGGTCAAACGTAGTGTACTATAAAGGGAACATGACAGTATTCCAAGTGGTCAAACGCAGTGTACTATAAAGGGAACATGACTGTATTCCAAGTGGTCAAACGTAGTGTACTATAAAGGGAACATGACTGTATTCCAAGTGGTCAAACGTAGTCTACTATAAAGGGAACATGCTTCATCTACACAAGTGGCACAATTCTGATCTTTGTATCACTAATTTGTCTTTTGACCAATCAGATCAACTCTGAAAATTATCTGATGTGATTGGTCAAAAGACCAACTAGTAGGGGAAAAAAATATATGAATTGTGCTGCCTGTGTATATCCAATGATGCCTCAACTTCGGCAGCTGCATCGGGTCCTGATTGAACCGCACTGCGTTCCTGTGATCGCCCTCGAGGCCGGTGTCATTACGCTGCTAGTGCAACGCACCGGGGGGGGGGACTGCCCTGGGGGGGGACAGCCCTTTGTTCACCGTGGCCTTGGCGATTATTGTTCCAATGTCCGTTGGTTCGTGTGAGTATCTGTGTCACGTTGTTTTGGTCTTTCGTGGCACATATATTGTGCAGATGATTACGGGTCTCGTCCCGTGTGTTAATCATTGTGTTATTTATTCGAGGTTCTACTCGCTCTTTTGTTTTGGGTTTCAACCCTGTGTTTTGCGTACGTGTTTGTTTGGTTTTCGTCCCCATGCCTTTTCACGGCACACTATAATTTGGGAAATAAAAACCCCTATTACGCATTCCTGCACCTGTCTCCCGACACATTTATACCAGCATGACAATTATGGATAATTGTGTGTAGATTGATGAGGGGGGGGAAGAATAATTTACTACATTTTTGAATAAGGCTGCTAATGTAACAACATGTGGAAAAAGTCAATGGGTCTGAATATTGAATAATATTTCTGTCTGGTCTGTATTGAGACAGTCTATAACTGACTGGTCGGTATTGAGACAGTCTATAACTGACTGGTCGGTATTGAGACAGTCTATAACTGACTGGTCGGACAGTCTATAACTGACTGGTCGGTATTGAGACATCTATAACTGTCTGGTCTGTATTGAGACAGTCTATAACTGACTGGTCTGTATTGAGACAGTCTATAACTGACTGGTCTGTATTGAGACAGTCTATAACTGACTGGTCTGTATTGAGACAGTCTATAACTGACTGGTCGGTATTGAGACAGTCTATAACTGACTGGTCTGTATTGAGACAGTCTATAACTGACTGGTCGGTATTGAGACAGTCTATAACTGTCTGGATTGCATTGAGACAGTCTATAACTGACTGGTCTGTATTGAGACAGTCTATAACTGTCTGGTCTGTATTGAGACAGTCTATAACTGTCTGGTCTGTATTGAGACAGTCTATAACTGTCTGGTCTGTATTGAGACAGTCTATAACTGTCTGGTCTGTATAGAGACAGTCTATAACTGACTGGTCGGTATTGAGACAGTCTATAACTGACTGGTCGGTATTGAGACAGTCTATAACTGACTGGTCGGTATTGAGACAGTCTATAACTGACTGGTCGGTATTGAGACAGTCTATAACTGACTGGTCGGTATTGAGACAGTCTATAACTGTCTGGTCTGTATAGAGACAGTCTATAACTGACTGGTCTGTATTGAGACAGTCTATAACTGACAGGTCGGTATTGAGACAGTCTATAACTGTCTGGATTGCATTGAGACAGTCTATAACTGACTGGTCTGTATTGAGACAGTCTATAACTGACTGGTCGGTATTGAGACAGTCTATAACTGACTGGTCGGTATTGAGACAGTCTATAACTGACTGGTCTGTATTGAGACAGTCTATAACTGACTGGTCTGTATTGAGACAGTCTATAACTGACTGGTTTGTATTGAGACAGTCTATAACTGACAGGTCTGTATTGAGACAGTCTATAACTGACAGGTTTGTATTGAGACAGTCTATAACTGACAGGTCTGTATTGAGACAGTCTATAACTGACAGGTCTGTATTGAGACAGTCTATAACTGACTGGTCTGTATTGAGACAGTCTATAACTGACTGGTTTGTATTGAGACAGTCTATAACTGACAGGTCTGTATTGAGACAGTCTATAACTGACAGGTCTGTATTGAGACAGTCTATAACTGACTGGTCGGACAGTCTATAACTGACTGGTCGGTATTGAGACATCTATAACTGTCTGGTCTGTATTGAGACAGTCTATAACTGACTGGTCTGTATTGAGACAGTCTATAACTGACTGGTCTGTATTGAGACAGTCTATAACTGACTGGTTTGTATTGAGACAGTCTATAACTGACAGGTCTGTATTGAGACAGTCTATAACTGACAGGTCTGTATTGAGACAGTCTATAACTGACTGGTCTGTATTGAGACAGTCTATAACTCTCCTGTCGGTATAGAGACAGTCTATAACTGACTGGTCTGTATTGAGACAGTCTATAACTGTCTGGATTGCATTGAGACAGTCTATAACTGACTGGTCTGTATTGAGACAGTCTATAACTGACAGGTCGGTATTGAGACAGTCTATAACTGACTGGTCTGTATTGAGACAGTCTATAACTGACTGGTTTGTATTGAGACAGTCTATAACTGACAGGTCTGTATTGAGACAGTCTATAACTGACTGGTCTGTATTGAGACAGTCTATAACTGACTGGTCTGTATTGAGACAGTCTATAACTCTCCGGTCGGTATTGAGACAGTCTATAACTCTCCGGTCGGTATTGAGACAGTCTATAACTGACTGGTCTGTATTGAGACAGTCTATAACTCTCTGGTCGGTATTGAGACATCTATAACTGTCTGGTCGGTATTGAGACAGTCTATAACTGACTGGTCGGTATTGAGACAGTCTATAACTGACTGGTCGGTATTGAGACAGTCTATAACTGACTGGTCGGTATTGAGACAGTCTATAACTGACTGGTCGGTATTGAGACAGTCTATAACTGACTGGTCGGTATTGAGACAGTCTATAACTGACTGGTCGGTATTGAGACAGTCTATAACTCTCTGGTCGGTATTGAGACAGTCTATAACTCTCTGGTCTGTATTGAGACAGTCTATAACTCTCTGGTCTGTATTGAGACAGTCTATAACTCTCTGGTCGGTATTGAGACAGTCTATAACTGACTGGTCTGTATTGAGACAGTCTATAACTCTCCTGTCTGTATTGAGACAGTCTATAACTGACTGGTCTGTATTGAGACAGTCTATAACTGACTGGTCGGTATTGAGACAGTCTATAACTGACTGGTCGGTATTGAGACAGTCTAACTGACTGGTCGGTATTGAGACAGTCTATAACTGACTGGTCGGTATTGAGACAGTCTAACTGTCTGGTCTGTATTGAGACAGTCTATAACTGTCTGGTCTGTATTGAGACAGTCTATAACTGACTGGTCTGTATAGAGACAGTCTATAAATGACTGGTCTGTGTTGAGACAGTCTATAAATGACTGGTCTGTGTTGAGACAGTCTATAAATGACTGGTCTGTATTGAGACAGTCTAACTGACTGGTCTGTATTGAGACAGTCTAACTGACTGGTCGGACAGTCTATAACTGACTGGTCTGTATTGAGACAGTCTAACTGACTGGTCGGACAGTCTATAACTGACTGGTCTGTATTGAGACAGTCTATAACTGACTGGTCTGTATAGAGACAGTCTATAACTGACTGGTCTGTATAGAGACAGTCTATAAATGACTGGTCTGTATTGAGACAGTCTAACTGACTGGTCTGTATTGAGACAGTCTAACTGACTGGTCGGACAGTCTATAACTGTCTGGTCTGTATTGAGACAGTCTATAACTGACTGGTTTGTATTGAGACAGTCTATAACTGACTGGTCTGTATAGAGACAGTCTATAAATGACTGGTCTGTGTTGAGACAGTCTATAAATGACTGGTCTGTATTGAGACAGTCTAACTGACTGGTCTGTATTGAGACAGTCTAACTGACTGGTCGGACAGTCTATAACTGACTGGTCTGTATTGAGACAGTCTATAACTGACTGGTCTGTATAGAGACAGTCTATAACTGACTGGTCTGTATAGAGACAGTCTATAACTGACTGGTCTGTATAGAGACAGTCTATAAATGACTGGTCTGTATTGAGACAGTCTAACTGACTGGTCTGTATTGAGACAGTCTAACTGACTGGTCGGACAGTCTATAACTGTCTGGTCTGTATTGAGACAGTCTATAACTGACTGGTTTGTATTGAGACAGTCTATAACTGACTGGTCTGTATAGAGACAGTCTATAAATGACTGGTCTGTATAGAGACAGTCTATAAATGACTGGTCTGTGTTGAGACAGTCTATAAATGACTGGTCTGTATTGAGACAGTCTAACTGACTGGTCTGTATTGAGACAGTCTAACTGACTGGTCGGACAGTCTATAACTGACTGGTCTGTATTGAGACAATCTATAACTGACTGGTCAGTATAGAGACAGTATATAACTCACTGGTCGGTATAGAGACAGTCTAACTCACTGGTCGGTATTGAGACAGTCTATAACTCACTGGTCGGTATTGAGACAGTCTATAACTGACTGGTCTGTGTTGAGACAGTCTATAACTGACTGGTCTGTATTGAGACAGTCTATAACTGACTGGTCTGTATTGAGACAGTCTATAACTGACTGGTCTGTATTGAGACAGTCTATAACTGACTGGTCTGTATTGAGACAGTCTATAACTGACTGGTCTGTATTGAGACAGTCTATAACTGACTGGTTTGTATTGAGACAGTATATAACTGACTGGTCGGTATTGAGACAGTCTATAACTGTCTGGTTTGCATTGAGACAGTCTATAACTCTCTGGTAGGTATTGAGACATCTATAACTGTCTGGTCGGTATTGAGACAGCCTATAACTGACTGGTTTGTATTGAGACTGTCTCAATACCGACAAGTCAGTTATAGGCTGTCTCAATACAAACCAGTCAGTTATAGGCTGTCTATAACTCTCTGGTCGGTATTGAGACAGTCTATAACTCTCTGGTCGGTATTGAGACAGTCTATAACTGACTGGTCTGTATTGAGACAGTCTAACTGTCTGGTCTGTATTGAGACAGTCTATAAATGACTGGTCTGTGTTGAGACAGTCTATAAATGACTGGTCTGTGTTGAGACAGTCTATAAATGACTGGTCTGTGTTGAGACAGTCTATAAATGACTGGTCTGTGTTGAGACAGTCTATAAATGACTGGTCTGTATTGAGACAGTCTAACTGACTGGTCTGTATTGAGACAGTCTAACTGACTGGTCGGACAGTCTATAACTGACTGGTCTGTATTGAGACAGTCTATAACTCACTGGTCGGTATTGAGACAGTCTATAACTCACTGGTCGGTATTGAGACAGTCTATAACTGACTGGTCTGTGTTGAGACAGTCTATAACTGACTGGTCTGTATTGAGACAGTCTATGACTGACTGGTCTGTATTGAGACAGTCTATGACTGACTGGTCTGTATAGAGACAGTCTATGACTGACTGGTCTGTATAGAGACAGTCTATAACTGACTGGTCTGTATAGAGACAGTCTATGACTGACTGGTCTGTATTGAGACAGTCTATGACTGACTGGTCTGTATAGAGACAGTCTATGACTGACTGGTCTGTATAGAGACAGTCTATGACTGACTGGTCTGTATTGAGACAGTCTATGACTGACTGGTCTGTATTGAGACAGTCTATGACTGACTGGTCTGTATTGAGACAGTCTATGACTGACTGGTCTGTATTGAGACAGTCTATAACTGACTGGTCTGTATTGAGACAGTCTATAACTAACTGACTTGTCGGACAGTCTATAACTCACTGGTCGGTATAGAGACAGTCTATAACTCACTGGTCTGTGTTGAGACAGTCTATAAATGACTGGTCTGTGTTGAGACAGTCTATAAATGACTGGTCTGTGTTGAGACAGTCTATAAATGACTGGTCTGTATTGAGACAGTCTATGACTGACTGGTCTGTATAGAGACAGTCTATGACTGACTGGTCTGTATTGAGACAGTCTATGACTGACTGGTCTGTATTGAGACAGTCTATGACTGACTGGTCTGTATTGAGACAGTCTATGACTGACTGGTCTGTATTGAGACAGTCTATGACTGACTGGTCTGTATTGAGACAGTCTATGACTGACTGGTCTGTATAGAGACAGTCTATAACTGACTTGTCGGACAGTCTATAACTCACTGGTCGGTATAGAGACAGTCTATAACTGACTTGTCGGACAGTCTATAACTCACTGGTCGGTATTGAGACAGTCTATAACTCACTGGTCGGTATTGAGACAGTCTATAACTGACTTGTCGGACAGTCTATAACTCACTGGTCGGTATAGAGACAGTCTATAACTCACTGGTCGGTATTGAGACAGTCTATAACCGACTGGTCGGTATTGAGACAGTCTGTAACCGACTGGTCGGTATTGAGACAGTCTGTAACCGACTGGTCGGTATTGAGACAGTCTGTAACCGACTGGTCGGTATTGAGACAGTCTGTAACCGACTGTTCGGTATTGAGACAGTCTTTTGCTGGACTTCTTTTTCCCCCTTTTCGTCCTCTCCATCGGCAACATAATGCTGTTGCCATGGTTACGTCGGACTCCTTGGCCCCCAACCCCTATCTCACTAGCAGTGTGACAATTATATAGAGTTGGTGTGTGTGATAGGCCTGTAGCCATTGGCAACATGAAGTTCTAAGAGTGAGAAGGAGGATGACAGGTGGAGAGGAGGAGGAGGAGAGGGGGAGGAGTTGGGGAGAGGAGGAGGAGGAGAGGGGGAGGAGTTGGGGATGGGAGGAGGATGAGAGGAGGGTGAGAAGAGGAGGAGGATCGGAGGATGAGAGGAGGGTGAGAGGAGGAGGAGGAGGAGGAGAGGAGGAGGAGGAGAGGAGGAGAGGAGAATGAGAGGATGGTGAGGAGGAGGGTGAGGAGGAGAAGGAGAGCAGGAGGAGGAGGAGGAGGGGAGGAGTTGGGGATGGGAGGAGGATGAGAGGAGGGTGAGAGGAGGAGGAGGATCGGAGGGTGAGAGGAGGAGGAGGAGGAGGAGAGGAGGAGGAGTGGAGGAGAGGAGAGGAGAATGAGAGGATGGTGAGGAGGAGGAGGGGAGGAGGGTGAGAGGAGCTGCACAAACACACACCTACACTCCTACACACCTACACACCTACACACCTACACACCCACACACACACACACACCCACACACACACACACACACACACACACACACACACACACACACACACACACACACACACACACTTACTCACTAAGACAATCTGTCACATTCTTGGTTGAGGGAGGCAGATGTTGTTCCTGTGCTTAAGTAGCAGCAGTGGACTGACAGCAGATGGCGGTACAGACGCTTTAAAAAGCATGACATGTTGACAGACTGGCTTCCCTGAGGGGTGTCCTACCAACCAGGCTTCCCTGAGGGGTGTCCTACAAACCAGGCTTCCCTGAGGGGTGTCCTACCAACCAGGCTTCCCCGAGGGGTGTCCTACCAACCAGGCTTCCCTGAGGGGTGTCCTACCAACCAGGCTTCCCTGAGCGGTGTCCTACCAACCAGGCTTCCCTGAGGGGTGTCCCACAAACCAGGCTTCCCTGGGGGGTGTCCTACCAACCAGGCTTCCCTGATGGGTGTCCCACAAACCAGGCTTCCCTGAGGGGTGTCCCACAAACCAGGCTTCCCTGGGGGGTGTCCTACCAACCAGGCTTCCCTGATGGGTGTCCCACAAACCAGGCTTCCCTGAGGGGTGTCCTACAAACCAGGCTTCCCTGATGGGTGTCCTACCAACCAGGCTTCCCTGAGCGGTGTCCTACCAACCAGGCTTCCCTGAGGGGTGTCCCACAAACCAGGCTTCCCTGGGGGGTGTCCTACCAACCAGGCTTCCCTGATGGGTGTCCCACAAACCAGGCTTCCCTGAGGGGTGTCCTACCAACCAGGCTTCCCTGATGGGTGTCCCACAAACCAGGCTTCCCTGAGGGGTGTCCTACCAACCAGGCTTCCCTGAGGGGTGTCCTACAAACCAGGCTTCCCTGAGGGGTGTCCCACAAACAAGGCTTCCCTGAGGGGTGTCCGACCAACCAGGCTTCCCTGAGGGGTGTCCTACAAACCAGGCTTCCTACAAACCAGGCTTCCCTGAGGGGTGTCCTACAAACCAGGCTTCCCTGAGGGGTGTCCCACAAACCAGGCTTCCCTGAGGGGTGTCCCACAAACCAGGCTTCCCTGAGGGGTGTCCTACAAACAAGGCTTCCCTGGGTGGTGTCCCAAAAACCAGGCTTCCCTGATGGGTGTCCCACAAACCAGGCTTCCCTGAGGGGTGTCCTACCAACCAGGCTTCCCTGAGGGGTGTCCTACAAACCAGGCTTCCCTGAGGGGTGTCCCACAAACCACGCTTCCCTTAGGGGTGTCCTACCAACCAGGCTTCCCTGAGGGGTGTCCTACCAACCAGGCTTCCCTGAGCGGTGTCCTACAAACCAGGCTTCCCTGAGGGGTGTCGTACCAACCAGGCTTCCCTGAGGGGTGTCCTACAAACCAGGCTTCCCTGAGGGGTGTCCCACAAACCACGCTTCCCTTAGGGGTGTCCTACCAACCAGGCTTCCCTGAGGGGTGTCCTACCAACCAGGCTTCCCTGAGCGGTGTCCTACAAACCAGGCTTCCCTGAGGGGTGTCCTACCAACCAGGCTTCCCTGAGGGGTGTCCTACCAACCAGGCTTCCCTGAGGGGTGTCCTACCAACCAGGCTTCCCTGAGCGGTGTCCTACCAACCAGGCTTCCCTGATGGGTGTTCTACCAACCAGGCTTCCCTGAGCGGTGTCCTACAAACAAAGCTTCCGTCAGGGGTGTCCTACAAACCAGGCTTCCCTGAGGGGTGTCCTACAAACCAGGCTTCCCTGAGGGCTGTCCCACAAACCAGGCTTCCCTGAGGGCTGTCCCACAAACCAGGCTTCCCTGAGGGGTGTCCGACCAACCAGGCTTCCCTGAGGGGTGTCCCACAAACCAGGCTTCCCTGGGGGGTGTCCCAAAAACCAGGCTTCCCTGAGGGGTGTCCCACAAACCAGGCTTCCCTGAGGGGTGTCCGACCAACCAGGCTTCCCTGAGGTGTGTCCTACCAAACCAGGCTTCCCTGAGGGGTGTCCCACAAACCAGGCTTCCCTGAGGGGTGTCCGACCAACCAGGCTTCCCTGAGGTGTGTCCTACCAAACCAGGCTTCCCTGAGGGGTGTCCCACAAACCAGGCTTCCCTGAGGGGTGTCCTACCAACCAGGCTTCCCTGAGGGGTGTCCTACAAACCAGGCTTCCCTGAGCGGTGTCCTACCAACCAGGCTTCCCTGAGGGGTGTCCTACAAACCAGGCTTCCCTGAGCGGTGTCCTACCAACCAGGCTTCCCCGAGGGGTGTCCTACCAACCAGGCTTCCCTGGGGGGTGTCCTACCAACCAGGCTTCCCTGGATAGAAACCAGATTATATACAGAAACAGAAACTATGAACTGTGTTCAGGTGTTCCTTTCACCTCCAGTAGTCATGTATAATACCAAGGAGAGGATGATGTGTGTGTTTGTGTGTGTGTTGGTGTGTGTTGGTGTTTGTTTGTGTGTGTGTGTTCGTGTGTGTTGGTGTTTGTGTGTGTGTCCTTGTTGGTGTGTGTGTTGGTGTTTGTGTGTGTTGGTGTGTGTGTGTTGGTGTGTGTTTGTGTGTGTGTGCTGGTGTGTGCTGGTGTGTGTGTGTGTGTGTGTGTGTGTTGGTGTTGGTGTATGTGTGTGTGTGTGTGTTTGTCTGTGATGTAATCATACCTAATGACCAGACAGGAGATGTGAAAACATGCTGGAAGTTTGGAAGAAGATGTCGAGTCTCGAGTCAACTCTCTCTCCCTCTCTCTCTGTGTTTGTGATGTAATCATATCTAATGACCAGACAGGAGATGTCGAGTCCCGCGGTGCGCGGTGTCAAAATGACCCCAGAGCTCAACTCTCTCTCCCTCTCTCTGTGTTGGATAAAATCATAGAGGGAGAAATTCAATCAGAATAAAACTCAGATGCAGCTGGGGGTCTCTCCCACACAACGCCACCCTGTCCTCACTGACCATTCACACTTCTCTGTCTGTCTGTGTGTGTGTGTGTGTGTGTGTGTGTGTGTGTGTGTGTGTGTGTGTGTGTGTGTGAGTGAGAGAGAGAGAATGTTTCTGTGTGTGTGTCCAAGTGTGTTTGTATGTGTGTATCAGAGAAAAGCCTAGAGAGAGGGAGAGAGGTACTGAGATGGCAGAGATTATAGAGAGAGGGAGAGAGGGAGAGGAGGTGGGAGAGAGGTACTGAGATGACAGAGATTATAGAGAGAGGGAGAGAGGGGGTGGGAGAGAGGTACTGAGATGGCAGAGATTATAGAGAGAGGGAGAGAGGGAGAGGAGGAGGGAGAGAGAGGTACTGAGATGGCAGAGATTATAGAGAGAGGGAGAGAGGTACTGAGATGGCAGAGATTATAGAGAGAGGGAGAGAGGGAGAGGATGAGGGAGAGAGGTACTGAGATGGCAGAGATTGAGAGAGGGAGAGAGGGAGAGGAGGAGGGAGAGAGGTACTGAGATGGCAGAGATTATAGAGAGAGGGAGAGAGGGAGAGGAGGAGGGAGAGAGGTACTGAGATGGCAGAGATTATAGAGAGAGGGAGAGAGGGAGAGGAGGAGGGAGAGAGGTACTGAGATGGCAGAGATTGAGAGAGGGAGAGAGGGAGAGGAGGAGGGAGAGAGGTACTGAGATGGCAGAGATTGAGAGAGGGAGAGAGGGAGAGGAGGAGGGAGAGAGGTACTGAGATGGCAGAGATTATAGAGAGAGGGAGAGAGGGAGAGGAGGAGGGAGAGAGGTACTGAGATGGCAGAGATTATAGAGAGAGGGAGAGAGGGAGAGGAGGAGGGAGAGAGGTACTGAGATGGCAGAGATTGAGAGAGGGAGAGAGGGAGAGGAGGAGGGAGAGAGGTACTGAGATGGCAGAGATTGAGAGAGGGAGAGAGGGAGAGGAGGAGGGAGAGAGGTACTGAGATGGCAGAGATTGAGAGAGGGAGAGAGGGAGAGGAGGAGGGAGAGAGGTACTGAGATGGCAGAGATTGAGAGAGAGGGAGAGAGGGAGAGGAGGAGGGAGAGAGGTACTGAGATGGCAGAGATTGAGAGAGGGAGAGAGGGAGAGGAGGAGGGAGAGAGGTACTGAGATGGCAGAGAGTATATAGAGAGTGGGAGGAGGAGGGAGAGAGAGAGGTAATGAGCTGGCAGAGAGAGGGAGAGGAGGAAGGAGAGGAGGAGGGTGTAAGTGTTCCTGTTATAAATCAAATTGACACGATTGAATATGTTACACTGTAGATACAGTATGTTATATGGTAGATACATTATGTTACATGGTAGATACAGTATGTTACAATACAGTATGTTGCATAGTAGATACAGTATGTTACATGGTAGATACAGTATGTTACATGGTAGATACAGTATGTTACATGGTAGATACAGTATGTTACATGGTAGATACAGTATGTTACATGGTAGATACAGTATGTTACAATACAGTATGTTGCATAGTAGATACAGTATGTTACATGGTAGATACAGTATGTTACATGGTAGATACAGTATGTTACATGGTAGATACAGTATGTTACATGGTAGATACAGTATGTTACATGGTAGATACAGTATGTTACATGGTAGATACAGTATGTTACATGGTAGATACAGTATGTTACAATACAGTATGTTACAATGCAGTATGTTGCATAGTAGATACATTATGTTACAATACAGTATGTTACATAGTAGATACATTATGTTACAATACAGTATGTTACATGGTAGATACAGTATGTTACATGGTAGATACATTATGTTACAATACAGTATGTTACATGGTAGATACAGTATGTTACATGGTAGATACAGTATGTTACAATACAGTATGTTACATGGTAGATACAGTATGTTACATGGTAGATACAGTATGTTACATGGTAGATACAGTATGTTACATGGTAGATACAGTATGTTACAATACAGTATGTTACATGGTAGATACAGTATGTTACATGGTAGATACAGTATGTTACAATACAGTATGTTGCATGGTAGATACAGTATGTTACATGGTAGATACAGTATGTTACATGGTAGATACAGTATGTTACAATACAGTATGTTGCATAGTAGATACAGTATGTTACAATACAGTATGTTGCATAGTAGATACATTATGTTACAATACAGTATGTTACATAGTAGATACATTATGTTACAATACAGTATGTTACATAGTAGATACATTATGTTACAATACAGTATGTTACATAGTAGATACAGTATGTTACATACACAGAGAGAGAGAGAGAGAGAGAGAGAATCTTAGACATTTAGACTCCCCTCCCTCCTTCCCCAGAAGAGGAAATTGGAAGTGACATTACATTTAGACCTCAGGCCCTCTCTGAGAAAGACAGAGACATCTCTGAATAACTATTATGTCTGGTGTCCATGTCACAAAGGAGACAACAGTTATTCTTTGTGAGGTCACCGTCTTGCATTGAGCTACTGTTCATCCTGCTGCTGTTTTCACCATCACATCAGAGTCTCAGTTTAAACCACTGCTTAAAGTGTAACAGGAAGTGGACCGCCTGAGTTTCAAATGGTGTGAATGACATCACCACTGAAAGCCCTCTGAGACAGATGCAGACATACAGTCTAACACATATCTCTGAATAACTCTTCCCACTGAGACAGCAGAGAAAACATTAGACTTCTCTGCTGTTTAGGTCCTGCAGCTATCAGGTTGAAGCAGTGTGAAGAGTTAGACTAGACTTCTCTGCTGTTTACGTCCTGCAGCTATCACCTTGCAGCAGTATGAAGTGCACATGTGTGCATGCTCATTTTTTTTGCAATACACCCTCTTACATCTACAGTTCATAACAGACAGAGAGGGGGGAGAGAGAGGGAGAGACAGACGGAGATACAGACAGACAGACAGAGAGGGGGAGAGAGAGGGAGATACAGACAGACAGAGAGGGGGAGAGAGAGGGAGATACAGACAGACAGAGAGGGGAGAGAGAGGGAGATACAGACAGACATACAGAGAGAGAGGGAGATACAGACAGACAGAGAGGGGGAGAGAGAGGGAGACAGACAGACAGACATACAGACAGAGATATAAAGAGAGGGGAGAGAGAGGGAGATACAGACAGAAAGAGAGGGGGAGAGAGAGGGAGACACAGACAAACAAACAGACATACAGGCAGAGACAGACAGAGAGATGGAGAGAGAGATAAAATATGTGTGAAGACCTTAGACACATAGACCCCCCTCCGTTCCCGAAAGAGGAAACGAGGGGTGTGAGTAAAGGTCTCTGATGAACTATTATCTCTGTTGTCCATGTCACACAGGAGACAGCATAGTAGATACAACTCTACCCAGGAGACAGCATAGTAGATACAACTCTACCCAGGAGACAGCATAGTAGATACAACTCTACCCAGGAGACAGCATAGTAGATACAACTCTACCCAGGAGACAGCATAGTAGATACAACTCTACCCAGGAGACAGCATAGTAGATACAACTCTACCCAGGAGACAGCATAGTAGATACAACTCTACCCAGGAGACAGCATAGTAGATACAACTCTACCCAGGAGACAGCATAGTAGATACAACTCTACCCAGGAGACAGCATAGTAGATACAACTCTACCCAGGAGACAGCATAGTAGATACAACTCTACCCAGCATAGTATATACAACTCTACCCAGGAGACAGCATAGTAGATACAACTCTACCCAGCATAGTATATACAACTCTACCCAGGACACAGCATAGTAGATACAACTCTACCCAGGAGACAGCATAGTAGATACAACTCTACCCAGCAGACAGCATAGTAGATACAACTCTACCCAGGAGACAGCATAGTAGATACAACTCTACCCAGGAGACAGCATAGTAGATACAACTCTACCCAGGAGACAGCATAGTAGATACAACTCTACCCAGGAGACAGCATAGTAGATACAACTCTACCCCGGAGACAGCATAGTAGATACAACTCTACCCAGGACACAGCATAGTAGATACAACTCTACCCAGCAGACAGCATAGTATATACAACTCTACCCAGGAGACAGCATAGTAGATACAACTCTACCCAGGGGACAGCATAGTATATACAACTCTACCCAGGAGACAGCATAGTAGATACAACTCTACCCAGGAGACAGCATAGTAGATACAACTCTACCCAGGAGACAGCATAGTAGATACAACTCTACCCAGGAGACAGCATAGTAGATACACAACTCTACCCAGGAGACAGCATAGTAGATACAACTCTACCCAGGAGACAGCATAGTAGATACAACTCTACCCAGGAGACAGCATAGTAGATACACAACTCTACCCAGGAGACAGCATAGTAGATACAACTCTACCCAGGAGACAGCATAGTAGATACAACTCTACCCAGGAGACAGCATAGTAGATACAACTCTACCCAGGAGACAGCATAGTAGATACAACTCTACCCAGGAGACAGCATAGTAGATACACAACTCTACCCAGGACACAGCATAGTAGATACAACTCTACCCAGGAGACAGCATAGTAGATACAACTCTACCCAGGACACAGCATAGTAGATACACAACTCTACCCAGGAGACAGCATAGTAGATACACAACTCTACCCAGGAGACAGCATAGTAGATACAACTCTACCCAGGAGACAGCATAGTAGATACAACTCTAGACAGGAGACAGCATAGTAGATACAACTCTACCCAGGAGACAGCATAGTAGATACAACTCTACCCAGGAGACAGCATAGTAGATACAACTCTACCCAGGAGACAGCATAGTAGATACAACTCTACCCAGGAGACAGCATAGTAGATACAACTCTACCCAGGAGACAGCATAGTAGATACAACTCTACCCAGGAGACAGCATAGTATATACAACTCTACCCAGGAGACAGCATAGTAGATACAACTCTACCCAGGAGACAGCATAGTAGATACAACTCTACCCAGCAGACAGCATAGTAGATACAACTCTAGACAAGAGACAGCATAGTAGATACAACTCTACCCAGGAGACAGCATAGTAGATACAACTCTACCCAGGAGACAGCATAGTAGATACAACTCTAGACAAGAGACAGCATAGTAGATACAACTCTACCCAGCAGACAGCATAGTAGATACAACTCTAGACAAGAGACAGCATAGTAGATACAACTCTACCCAGGAGACAGCATAGTAGATACAACTCTACCCAGGAGACAGCATAGTAGATACAACTCTACCCAGGAGACAGCATAGTAGATACAACTCTACCCAGGAGACAGCATAGTAGATACAACTCTACCCAGCAGACAGCATAGTAGATACAACTCTAGACAAGAGACAGCATAGTAGATAAAACTCTACCCAGGAGACAGCATAGTAGATACACAACTCTAGACAGGAGACAGCATAGTAGATACAACTCTACCCAGGAGACAGTATAGTAGATACAACTCTAGACAGGAGACAGCATAGTAGATACAACTCTACCCAGGAGACAGCATAGTAGATAAAACTCTACCCAGGAGACAGCATAGTAGATACACAACTCTACCCAGGAGACAGCATAGTAGATACACAACTCTAGACAGGAGACAGCATAGTAGATACAACTCTAGACAGGAGACAGCATAGTAGATACAACTCTACCCAGGAGACAGTATAGTAGATACAACTCTACCCAGGACACAGCATAGTAGATACAACTCTACCCAGGACACAGCATAGTAGATACAACTCTACCCAGGAGACAGCATAGTAGATACAACTCTACCCAGGAGACAGCATAGTAGATACAACTCTAGACAGGAGACAGCATAGTAGATACAACTCTACCCAGGAGACAGCATAGTAGATACAACTCTAGACAGGAGACAGCATAGTAGATACACAACTCTACCCAGGAGACAGCATAGTAGATACACAACTCTAGACAGGAGACAGCATAGTAGATACAACTCTACCCAGGAGACAGCATAGTAGATACAACTCTACCCAGGAGACAGCATAGTATATACAACTCTACCCAGGAGACAGCATAGTAGATACAACTCTACCCAGGAGACAGCATAGTAGATACACAACTCTACCCAGGAGACAGCATAGTAGATACACAACTCTACCCAGGAGACAGCATAGTAGATACAACTCTACCCAGGAGACAGCATAGTAGATATACAACTCTACCCAGGAGACAGCATAGTAGATATACAACTCTACCCAGGAGACAGCATAGTAGATACAACTCTACCCTGGAGACAGCATAGTAGATACAACTCTACCCAGGAGACAGCATAGTATATACAACTCTACCCAGGAGACAGCATAGTAGATACACAACTCTACCCAGGAGACAGCATAGTAGATACAACTCTACCCAGGAGACAGCATAGTAGATACAACTCTACCCAGGAGACAGCATAGTAGACACAACTCTATAAAGGAGACAGCATAGTAGATACAACTCTACCCAGGAGACAGCATAGTAGATACAACTCTACCCAGGAGACAGCATAGTAGATACAACTCTACCCAGGAGACAGCATAGTAGATACAACTCTACCCAGGAGACAGCATAGTAGACACAACTCTATAAAGGAGACAGCATAGTAGATACAACTCTACCCAGGAGACAGCATAGTAGATACAACTCTACCCAGGAGACAGCATAGTAGATACAACTCTACCCAGGAGACAGCATAGTAGATACAACTCTACCCAGGAGACAGCATAGTAGATACAACTCTACCCAGGAGACAGCATAGTAGATACAACTCTACCCAGGAGACAGCATAGTAGATACAACTCTACCCAGGAGACAGCATAGTAGATACAACTCTACCCAGGAGACAGCATAGTAGATACAACTCTACCCAGGAGACAGCATAGTAGATACAACTCTACCCAGGAGACAGCATAGTAGATACAACTTTAGACAAGAGACAGCATAGTAGATACAACTCTACCCAGGAGACAGCATAGTAGATACAACTCTACCCAGGAGACAGCATAGTAGATACAACTCTACCCAGGAGACAGCATAGTATATACAACTCTACCCAGGAGACAGCATAGTAGATACAACTTTAGACAAGAGACAGCATAGTAGATACAACTCTACCCAGGAGACAGCATAGTAGATACAACTTTAGACAAGAGACAGCATAGTAAATACAACTTTAGACAAGAGACAGCATAGTAGATACAACTCTAGACAAGAGACAGCATAGTAGATACAACTCTACCCAGGAGACAGCATAGTAGATACAACTTTAGACAAGAGACAGCATAGTAGATACAACTCTAGACAAGAGACAGCATAGTAGATACAACTCTACCCAGGAGACAGCATAGTAGATACAACTCTACCCAGGAGACAGCATAGTAGATACAACTCTACCCAGGAGACAGCATAGTAGATACAACTCTACCCAGGAGACAGCATAGTAGATACAACTCTACCCAGGAGACAGCATAGTAGATACAACTTTAGACAAGAGACAGCATAGTAGATACAACTCTACCCAGGAGACAGCATAGTATATACAACTTTAGACAAGAGACAGCATAGTAGATACAACTCTACCCAGGAGACAGCATAGTAGACACAACTCTACCCAGGAGACAGCATAGTATACACAACTCTACCCAGGAGACAGCATAGTAGATACAACTCTACCCAGCATAGTAGATACAACTCTACCCAGGAGACAGCATAGTAGATACAACTCTACCCAGGAGACAGCATAGTAGATACAACTCTACCCAGGAGACAGCATAGTATATACAACTCTACCCAGGAGACAGCATAGTAGATACAACTCTACCCAGGAGACAGCATAGTAGATACAACTCTACCCAGCATAGTAGATACAACTCTACCCAGGAGACAGCATAGTAGATACAACTCTACCCAGGAGACAGCATAGTAGATACAACTCTACCCAGGAGACAGCATAGTAGATACAACTCTACCCAGGAGACAGCATAGTAGATACAACTCTACCCAGGAGACAGCTTAGTAGATACAATTCTACCCAGGAGACAGCATAGTAGATACAACTCTACCCAGCATAGTAGATACAACTCTACCCAGGAGACAGCATAGTATATACAACTCTACCCAGGATACAGCATAGTAGATACAACTCTACCCAGGAGACAGCATAGTAGATACAACTCTACCCAGGAGACAGCATAGTAGATACACAACTCTACCCAGGAGACAGCATAGTAGATACAACTCTACCCAGGAGACAGCATAGTAGATACAACTCTACCCAGGAGACAGCATAGTAGACACAACTCTACCCAGGAGACAGCATAGTAGATACAACTCTACCCAGCAGACAGCATAGTAGATACAACTCTACCCAGCAGACAGCATAGTAGATACAACTCTACCCAGGAGACAGCATAGTAGATACAACTCTACCCAGGAGACAGCATAGTAGATACAACTCTACCCAGGAGACAGCATAGTAGATACACAACTCTACCCAGGAGACAGCATAGTAGATACACAACTCTACCCAGGAGACAGCATAGTAGATACAACTCTACCCAGCAGACAGCATAGTAGATACAACTCTACCCAGGAGACAGCATAGTAGATACAACTCTACCCAGGAGACAGCATAGTAGATACAACTCTACCCAGGAGACAGCATAGTAGATACAACTCGACCCAGGAGACAGCATAGTAGATACAACTCGACCCAGGAGACAGCATAGTAGACACAACTCTACCCAGGAGACAGCATAGTAGATACACAACTCTACCCAGGAGACAGCATAGTAGATACACAACTCTACCTAGGAGACAGCATAGTAGATACAACTCTACCCAGGAGACAGCATAGTAGATACAACTCTACCCAGGAGACAGCATAGTAGACACAACTCTACCCAGGAGACAGCATAGTAGATACACAACTCTACCCAGGAGACAGCATAGTAGATACACAACTCTACCCAGGAGACAGCATAGTAGATACAACTCTACCCAGGAGACAGCATAGTAGATACACAACTCTACCCAGGAGACAGCATAGTAGATACACAACTCTACCCAGGAGACAGCATAGTAGATACAACTCTACCCAGGAGACAGCATAGTAGATACAACTCTACCCAGGAGACAGCATAGTAGATACAACTCTACCCAGGAGACAGCATAGTAGATACAACTCTACCCAGGAGACAGCATAGTAGATACAACTCTACCCAGGAGACAGCATAGTAGATACAACTCTACCCAGGAGACAACATAGTAGATACAACTCTACCCAGGAGACAGCATAGTAGATACAACTCTACCCAGGAGACAGCATAGTAGATACAACTCTACCCAGGAGACAGCATAGTAGATACACAACTCTACCCAGGAGACAGCATAGTATATACAACTCTACATGGCCATTGATGGCTGACGACATTGCAAGACTTAATGCAGCATTTCAATTATTTTATTATTATTAATATATCTATTTATTTTACAAACTAATATACACTGTGGTAAACTAAACTAACAGAAACTAAAATTACACACTAATCTACACTGTAGTAAACTAAACTAATATCAACTGTATATACAAACTAATCTTCACTGTGATAAACAAACATGGTTCTCAGAAAATAAGTCTGTGGTCACATGGTGGTGGTAAGTGTCGTACTATTGGTTAGACAGTTTCCCCTTTAATGAGGTTGACTGTTAAAACTGTCTCTGATATTAGACTGAGTCATACAGAGACTCCAGCTGTGCAGCGAACAGACAGGAACCAACAACTGAGATAACAGCAGACTTTACAACAGTAGAAGATACAACAGTAGAAGTTACAACAGTAGAAGATACAAGAGTAGAAGTTATAAGAGTAGAAATTACGATTTGAAGACAAAGAACCTAAACAAATAAAGACCATGGATATTGATGATCACATATACGGAAACGAAAGACCCATCATGCCCCGCAAGAAGGATGGAGTTGGTGATCAACATTCAGGTAACAGTTTATCCTGTTATAGTGCTCACACACACACACACACACACACACACACACACACACACACACACACACACACACACACACACAGACAACATATGCCCACACACACATAAATACAGACATTTCTCATTTCCTGAACTATTCACACCATTGAGTCAATACATGCTAGAATCACCTTTGGCAGCGATTACAACTGTGTGTCTCTGGGTAAGTCTCTAAGATCTTTGTACACCTGGACTGTACAATATTTGTCCATTATTCTTTACTACATTTTTCAAAACTCTGTCAAATTGATTGTTGATCATTGCTAGACAACCATTTTCAAGTGTTACCATAGATTTCCAAGCAAGTATTTGTCAAAACTGTAACTCTGCAAACTCCAGTGTATATTTGGCCTTGTGCTGTAGGTTATTGTCCTGCTGAAAGGTGAATATCTGTCCCGGTGTCCCGGTGTAAAGCAAACTGAAGCAGGTTTTCCTCTAGGATTTTGCTCAGCTCCATTCTGTGTCTTTATTTATCCTGAAACACACCCCAGACTTATCAAATCAAACTTTATTAGTCACATGCGCCGAACACAACAAATGAAATCAAACTTTATTAGTCACATGCGCCGAACACAAGAAATCAAATCAAACTTTATTAGTCACATGCGCCGATCACAAGAAATCAAATCAAACTTTATTAGTCACATGCGCCGAACACAAGAAATCAAATCAAACTTTATTAGTCACATGCGCCGAACACAAGAAATCAAATCAAACTTTATTAGTCACATGCGCCGATCACAAGAAATCAAATCAAACTTTATTAGTCACATGCGCCGAACACAAGAAATCAAATCAAACTTTATTAGTCACATGCGCCGAACACAAGAAATCAAATCAAACTTTATTAGTCACATGCGCCGATCACAAGAAATCAAATCAAACTTTATTAGTCACATGCGCCGAACACAACAGGTGTAGACTTTACCGTGAAATGCTTGTTTCCAAGCCCACAAGAAGAAGAAAATATTTACCAAGTTGGATACAATCAAAAGTAGAAATAAAAACTATAGACAATATATACAGGGGGTAGAGTCAGAGTCAATGTGGAGGCTTTATACAGGGGAGTCACAGTCAATGTGGAGACTATATACAGGGTGTTACGGTACAGAGTCAATGTGGAGGCTATATACAGGGTGTTACGGTACAGAGTCATTGTGGAGGCTGTATACAGGGGGCACCGGTACAGAGTCAATGTGGAGGCTATATACAGGGTGTACCAGTACAGAGTCAATGTGGAGGCTATATACAGGGGGTAGAGTCAGAGTCAATGTGGAGGCTATATACAGGGGGTAGAGTCAGAGTCAATGTGGAGGCTATATACAGGGTATTACGGTACAGAGTCAATGTGGAGACTATATACAGGGTGTTACGGTACAGAGTCAATGTGGAGGCTATATACAGGGGGTACCAGTACAGAGTCAATGTGGAGGCTATATACAGGGTGTTACGGTCCAGAGTCAATTTGGAGGCTATATACAGGGGGTAGAGTCAGAGTCAATGTGGAGGCTATATACAGGGTGTTACGGTACAGAGTCAATGTGGAGACTATATACAGGGTGTTACGGTACAGAGTCAATGTGGAGGCTGTATACAGGGGGTACCGGTACAGAGTCAATGTGGAGGCTATATACAGGGGGCACTGGTACAGAGTCAATGTGGAGACTATATACAGGGGGTACTGGTACAGAGCCAATGTGGAGACTATATACAGGGGGTACTGGTACAGAGTCAATGTGGGACTATATACAGGGGGTACCGGTACAGAGTCAATGTGGAGGCTATATACAGGGGGTACTGGTACAGAGTCAATGTGGAGGCTATATACAGGGGGTACTGGTACAGAGCCAATGTGGAGACTATATACAGGGGGTACTGGTACAGAGTCAATGTGGGACTATATACAGGGGGTACCGGTACAGAGTCAATGTGGATGCTATATACAGGGAGCACCGGTACAGAGTCAATGTGGAGGCTATATACAGGGGGTACTGGTACAGAGTCAATGTGGGACTATATACAGGGGGTACTGGTACAGAGTCAATGTGGGACTATATACAGGGGGTACTGGTACAGAGTCAATGAGGAGGCTGTATACAGGGGGCACCGGTACAGAGTCAGTGTGCAGGGGTACAGGTTAGTTGAGGTAATATGTACATGTAGGTGGGGGCGAAGTGACTATTTAACAAACAAACAGCGAGTAGCAGCAGTGTACAAGGGGAGAGGGGGGGGTTCAATGTAAATTGGTAACGAGTACAGTATATACATATGAGATGAGTAATGTGGGGTATGTAAACAATGTGGCATAGTTAAAGTGGCTAGTGATACATGTATTACATAAAGATGCAGTAGATGATATAGAGTACAGTATATACGTATACATATGAGATGAGTAATGTAGGGTATGTAAACATTATATTTAGTAGCATTGTTTAAAGTGGCTAGTGATATATTTTACACCAATTTCCATCAATTCCCATTATTAAAGTGGCTGGAGTTGAGTCAGTGTGTTGGCAGCAGCCACTCAATGTTAGTGGTGGCTGTTTAACAGTCTGATGGCCTTGAGATAGAAGCTGTTTTTCAGTCTCTCGGTCCCAGCTTTGATGCACCTGTGCTGACCTCGCCTTCTGGATGATAATGGGGTGAACAGGCAGTGGCTCGGGTGTTTGTTGTCCTTGATGTTCTTTATGGCCTTCCTGTGACATCGGGTGGTGTAGGTGTCCTGGAGGGCAGGTAGTTTGCCCCGATGATGCGTTGTGCAGACCTCACCACCCTCTGGAGAGCCTCACGGTTGTGGGCGGAGCAGTTGCCGTACCAGGCGGTGATACAGCCCGACAGGATGCTCTCGATTGTGCATCTGTAGAAGTTTGTGAGTGCTTTTGGTGACAAGCCAAATTCCTTCAGCCTCCTGAGGTTGAAGAGGCGCTGCTGCGCCTTCTTCACGACGCTGTCTGTGTGGGTGGACCAATTCAGTTTGTCGAGATGTGTTCGCTGAGGAACTTAAAACTTACTACCCTCTCCACTACTGTCCCATCGATGTGGGGGGTGCTCCCTCTGCTGTTTCCTGAAGTCCACAATCATCATCATAGCTTAGTGATGAGCTTCATGGGTACTATGGTGGGTACTACGCTGATCTGTAGTTAATGAACAGCATTCTCACATACAGTGGGGAGAACAAGTATTTGATATACTGATGATTTTGCAGGTTTTCCTACTTACAAAGCATGTAGAGGTCTGTAATTTTTATCATAGGTACACTTCAACTGTGAGAGACGGAATCTAAAACAAAAAAAAATCAGAAAATCACATTGTATGATTTTTCAGTAATTTATTTGCATCGGTGGCGACCCGTTTGTCGTCGATACCTGGAGGTTGTATTGAGACGAGCCGACCGGACTCTCTTCCAGGTGCAACGACAGCGGCGAATAAACATTTGGGCCGAGGGTACGCCGACCTTTTCCTCTTGCTCCGTGAAGAGCGGGGGCTGATAACCCAGGGAACACTCAAAGGGTGAGAGACAGGTGGCAGAGCAAGGAAGGGTGTAGCGGACATATTCTACCCACACTAGTTGCTGACTCCAGGTGGTGGGGTTGGCTGAGACCAGGCAGCAAAGAGTCATCTCCAGGCCTTGGTTGGCTTGCTCCAACTGGCTGTTGGACTGGGGGTGGCCTCGGAGGACAGACTGGCCGACCACCCAATGAGTGTGCAGAATGCCTTCCAGAACCGGGGAGAGAACTGAGGACCCCGGTTGTAGACCATGTCCACTGGGAGTCCATGGATCTGTAAGATGTGCTGCACCATGAGCTGTGCCATCTCTTTGGCAGAGGGTAGCTTGGGGAGAGGAATGAAGTGGGCGGCTTTGGAAAACCTTTGGCAGAGGGTAGCTTGGGGAGAGGAATGAAGTGGGCGGCTTTGGAAAACCTTTGGCAGAGGGTAGCTTGGGGAGAGAAATGAAGTGGGCGGCTTTGGAAAAGCTTTGGCAGAGGGTAGCTTGGGGAGAGGAATGAGGGCGGCTTTGGAAAACCGGTCCACTATTGTCAGAATGGCAGTGTTGCCATCAGATGGGGGGAGACCCGTAACAAAGTCCAGGGATATGTGAGTCCAGGGACGGTGCGGAACAGGCAGAGGTTGAAGGAGACTAGCCGGAGCTTGCCGGGGGGTCTTGTTCTGTGCACAGATTGTGCATGAAGCGAAGAACGCCGACAGTCATGAACCATGGTAGGCCACCAAAAGCATTGACGCACAAATGCCAGGGTCCGACGGGAGCCCAGGCAGCAGGCAAGCTTGGAGGAGTGGGCCCACTCCAGGACCGAGGATCGGATATCGTCAGGAACAAACATCCGGTTATAAGGCCCACCTAGCTTGTCTGGAATTGAGACGCTTGGTGGTGCAGAGATATTCCAGGCTCTTGTGGTTTGTCCACACAATGAACGGATGTTCCGCTCAGCCAGTGTCTCCACTCCTCCAATGCCATCTTCACCGCGAGAAGCTCACAATTCCCCACATTGTAGTTCCTCTCCGTTGCTTTGAGCCAATGGGAGAAGGCAGCACAACTTGAGGTCCAGGGCAGAACGCTGGTACAGGACAGCTCCCAACCGACATCCGAAGCAGCGGCCTCCACAAAGAACTGGCTGGTCGGGTCAGGATGAACCAAGATGGGTGGTGTGGTGAAACGGTGCTTGAGATCTCGGGAACGTCCCAGTCAGCAGCTGGGGACCATGCAAATAGAACCTTGGGAGAGGTGCGTACAGACAGGGTGGAAGCCAGGGTGCTGTAACCCCGGATAAAGCAGCAATAGACGTTGGCGAATTCCAGGAAACGCTGGAGTTGCACTCTGGATTTAAGCATGGGCCAATGCACCACCGCTCTCAACTTCCCGGGATCCATCTGTACACTCCCTGAGGCGATGATGTAACTCTGGAAGGGGATGGTGGAGCGATGGAATTCGCACTTCTCTGCTTTCAGAACAAGCTGGTTCACCAGGAAGCGTTGGAGGACCTGACAGACATGGAGCACGTTCTCTTGGGCGGAGCGGGAGAAAATTAGGATGTCGTCGACATAGACGAAGACAAACCGGTTCAACATGTTGCGGAGAACATAATTTACCAGAGCCTGGAACACAGCAGGGGCGTTGGTAAGGCCAAATGGCATGACCAGTTACTCATATTGACCACTGGCTGTTTTGAAGACAGTCTTCTACTCATCTCCTTCCCCTATCCACACCAGGTGGTAGGCATTCCATAGGTCCAGCTTGGAGAACACAGTGGCCCCCTGGAGCGGTTTGAAGATTGAGGAGATGAGAAGTAGTGGGTAGTGGTTCTTCACCGTGATGTTGTTGAGGCCCCAGTAGTCATTGCACGGGCGCAGGGTTCTTCTTTGTGGAGAAGAAGGACAAAGCCCTGCACCGGTGCATTGCATTCTCCGGCGGGGAGGCAGGAGGACGGATGAACACTGCAACTAGGGTGTCCTCATAGCCTTGATCTCCAGACCTGACGTTTCAGTACTCATTTTGGGTGCATGAACTCTGCAATATGTTTAAGCCAATATTCTGGAAGAGGTTCTGGAAGTCAAGCAGTAGAACATGTGAGGTGCTGGAACTCAGTTCTGGTGTTCTGTCCCTTGTCAAGCTTATGTATTTCCTTCAGTGATTCAAACAGAAAATTGACACAAAAGTCGATACAAATACCACTCTGATAAAGAGCAAGTTCTTGTTGTAATAATTTGTTCTTCAGTGTCTTGTCAGTGGTGGAAGAGATACTCTGGAGCTGCTGCAGTGTGTCTGGGGCTGCTGTGTGTTCTCCTACTGGCTGGGATCATAGGCCTGTCTCTCTACCGTGAGTTTGATATGTTCTCACTCAATCATTCTTCATCATCAGTGGTGTAATGACCAGGGATCAATTACATTTACATTCCAGTCAATTACATTGTGACAATACACCAAATTCCAATTCCACGTTTTCCTCATTAAAAAGCATTGAAGATAATTTGGATTGAAATAGAATTCCAGTGTACTTCCTGAATTGACTGGAATTGAAATGCAACTGACCCCAACCCTGGTCATGTCTAATTAACATGTCCACTGTTACCTTGTTCATTGGTCGTATTATTTCACAGAGAGAAACCAGCTGACCTGTTCCAACACCCTGACTGAAGAGAGGGACCAGCTACAGACCAGCGGAAACAATCTGACTGAAGAGAGAGACCAGCTACAGACCAGTTACAACACCCTGACCAAAGAGGGAGACCAGCCACAGACTAGCAACAACACACTGATCAAAGAGGGAGACCAGCCACAGACTAGCAACAACACCCTGACCAAAGAGGGAGACCAGCCACAGACTAGCAACAACACACTGATCAAAGAGGGAGACCAGCCACAGACTAGCAACAACACACTGATCAAAGAGGGAGACCAGCCACAGACTAGCAACAACACCCTGACCAAAGAGGGAGACCAGCTTCAGAAAGAGATAGAACGTCTGAACCAATCTTTAGTTGAGAAAGGTGAGTCAAATTGTCTAATGTCTGTTTGACAGTCTCTGTATCAGTTCACATGCCACTTACAAACAGGAAATTCAACTTTAATTAAATACAAAATGTGAGAAAAAAGGTATGACTTCCGAACTGTCCATTAGTTAGTGTCCCGTCTTCCTTGACTGTCTGATTGATACTTAATTCAATGTTGTATTAAAGTGACTAAAGCAGGAAATGTTCAACTTATAGTGTGTCCGGAAGGATGGAAGAAGATTGGTAGCAGTTGTTACTACGTCTCTACTGAGTACAAATCCTGGGAGGAGAGCAGACAGGACTGCAGAAATAGAGGAGCAGACCTGGTGGTCATCAAGAGCCAAGAACAACAGGTGTGTGTGTGTCTGTGTCTGTGTCTGTGTGTGTGTCTGTGTCTGTGTCTGTGTCTGTGTCTGTGTCTGTGTCTGTGTCTGTGTCTGTGTCTGTGTCTGTGTCTGTGTCTGTGTCTGTGTCTGTGTGTCTGTCTGTCTGTGTGTGTGTGTGTGTGTGTGTGTGTGTGTGTGTGTGTGTGTGTGTGTGTGTGTGTGTGTGTGTGGAAGAGAGAGAGATTAAGCCCCACCCTCTTCAACATATATATCATTGAGTTGGCACTAGAACAGTCTGCAGAACTGAAAGACAGACAGACAGACAGACAGACAGACAGAGTGAGAAAGAGAGAGACGAGTAGAAAGAGATACATTTGGAACTCACTAAACAAACAACAAACAACAAAACAAGGAGTTATCTATCCATAATGTAGATGTCTGAGTCAACCACTTCTCCAATCTTTTTGGCTATATAACGAAGAACAAACAGCAAAAACATGATCAAAAACAAATAAAGACTTCCAGATCCCACTGGACTCAACAATTACATTGAATGAACTACAGGACAAAATACAAACCCTCCAACCCAAAAGGGCCTGTGGTGTTGATAATATCCTCAATGAGATTTTTAAACAGACAGACCACAAATTTGGTTTGACCTATTTATTTGTTTTTTAATTTAATATACTTAAATTCATTAACATCATCCTCAGATGGGGTGGGACAGGGATGCAGCTTAAGCCCCACCCTCTTCAACATATATATCAACTAATTGGCGAGGGCACTACAACAGTCTGGAGCACCCGGCCTCATCCTACTAGAATCCAAAGTCAAATGTCTACTGTTTGCTGATGATCTGGAGCTACTGTCCCCAACAAAGCAGGGCCATCAGCAGCACCTAGATCTTCTGCACAGATTCTGTCAGACCTGGGCCCTTTATTTAAATTGTGTTCATTATCCATTTCACTTGCTTTGGCAATGTTAGCATATGTTTCCCATGCCAATAAAGTCCTTAAATTGAAATTGAATTGAATTTTGGGGAGAGGGAAAGAGAGAGATAGAAAGCAGTAGAAAGCTATGTTTTAACAATGTTGAATCTCTCCCACAACTACAGACATTAGTCAATTTTTTATGTGGACAAAGGAACTATGTCTGGATTGGTCTGACTGACTCTGTTTCTGAGGGGACCTGGAAATGGGTGGACGGCACACCACTGACCACAAAGTAAGACATTAATGAATTCTATGTAACTATGACATCACTGTCTGGAGTAGTATGCTCAAAATGGAAAGCCTGATTCTCCTACAGGTATTGGAACAGTGGACAGCCTGATTCTATGTTGTTTCTTCTACAGGTATTGGAACAGTGGACAGCCTGATTCTGTGTTGTTTCTTCTACAGGTATTGGAACAGTGGACAGTCTGATTCTATGTGTTGTTTCTTCTACAGGTATTGGAACAGTGGGCAGCCTGATTCTGTGTTGTTTCTTCTACAGGTATTGGAACAGTGGACAGTCTGATTCTGTGTTGTTTCTTCTACAGGTATTGGAACAGTGGGCAGCCTGATTATATGTGTTGTTTCTTCTACAGGTATTGGAACAGTGGACAGTCTGATTCTGTGTTGTTTCTTCTACAGGTATTGGAACAGTGGACAGCCTGAGTCTGTGTTGTTTCTTCTACAGGTATTGGAACAGTGGACAGTCTGATTCTGTGTTGTTTCTTCTACAGGTATTGGAACAGTGGACAGTCTGATTCTGTGTTGTTTCTTCTACAGGTATTGGAACAGTGGACAGTCTGATTCTGTGTTGTTTCTTCTACAGGTATTGGAACAGTGGACAGCCTGATTCTATGTGTTGTTTCTTCTACAGGTATTGGAACAGTGGACAGTCTGATTCTGTGTTGTTTCTTCTACAGGTATTGGAACAGTGGACAGTCTGATTCTATGTGTTGTTTCTTCTACAGGTATTGGAACAGTGGGCAGCCTGATTCTGTGTTGTTTCTTCTACAGGTATTGGAACAGTGGACAGCCTGATTCTGTGTTGTTTCTTCTACAGGTATTGGAACAGTGGACAGTCTGATTCTGTGTTGTTTCTTCTACAGGTATTGGAACAGTGGACAGTCTGATTCTGTGTTGTTTCTTCTACAGGTATTGGAACAGTGGACAGTCTGATTCTGTGTTGTTTCTTCTACAGGTATTGGAACAGTGGACAGTCTGATTCTGTGTTGTTTCTTCTACAGGTATTGGAACAGTGGACAGTCTGATTCTGTGTTGTTTCTTCTACAGGTATTGGAACAGTGGACAGTCTGATTCTGTGTTGTTTCTTCTACAGGTATTGGAACAGTGGACAGTCTGATTCTGTGTTGTTTCTTCTACAGGTATTGGAACAGTAAACAGCCTAATGGTGGCGTAGCACAGAACTGTGTGTATTTCTACTCCTGGTCATCAGACAGAGGAGAATGGTGGGACCATGACTGTTCCTATAAATACAGATGGATCTGTGAGAAGTAGGATTCATCCTCGGTACTCTCTGAACTGCTAAATAAGATTATGCTAAGTACTATCAATCATAAACTATTTTCTGCTTATTCAATTTACCTTGTCAAGAACATACAATATATAACAAGACAAATGTAGAATACATTATAATAAAAACATATGCAATAACAATACAATGAATTGATAAGAGAAGGACTGTTCTGTCTGTTGTTGAGGAAATTCACCACGAAGGACTCAAATTCAAAGGAAATTAATCAATCTTTATTATCACAGTCCCAGAGGTTCACTGACTCAATACAATCCTGATGTTCATGTTTATTATCACAGTCCCAGAGGTTCACTGACTCAATACAATCCTGATGTTCATGTTTATTATTATTACTTTTTACTTTAGTCTACTTGCTAAATATTTTCTTAACTCTTCCCGAACTGCACTGTTGGTTAAGGGCTTGTAAGTCATCATTTCACGGTAAAGTCTACACTTGTTGTATCCGGAGCAGGTGACAAATAAAGTTTGATTTGATTGGAGACCCTTTATACTGTGACACAAACAAGTCATATCATCACGGTTGGTTCCTGCATGAGACTGACTGATACCACACCAGACTTCTTACCTTAAAACTGAGATACTCCTTTTGGTTCCCAGAGCAATGTTCTGGGTGTACTGGGAAATTGCTTATTCAGTGATAGTGTGGAAAAACAAACAGACTGCCCACCCCAACTCAAGCCCTGACCATACTAAAACAAAGACAAAAACAAAGGAACAACAGTCAGAACGTGACAGTGAGAGTGTTGATTCCTCCCATGTACAGTCAACCAGTTACTCACATGAACCCAACCAAGTTGGATATTAGAAAAGCAGCATTATTCTAAACATACGAGTGGATAAACAGAGAGAAAATGTCACACTCTATTATATTATAGTAGATCTAACATTGAGTCTAGATGGACTGTTCTCTACTGTATAATAGTAGATCTAACATGGTGTCTAGAAGGACTGTTCTCTACTGTATAATAGTTGATCTAACATGGAGTCTAGAAGGACAGTTCTCTACTGTATAATAGTTGATCTAACATGGAGTCCAGAAGGACTGTTCTCTGCTGTATAATAGTTGATCTAACATGGAGTCTAGAAGGACTGTTCTCTACTGTATAATAGTTGATCTAACATGGAGTCCAGAAGGACTGTTCTCTACTGTATAAAAGATGATCTAACACGGAGTCTAGAAGGACGGTTCTCTCTGCTATGTCATATAATCTCTGACACTTTAAGAACATATGAATGTACTATATATCAGGTCTCAGTTAACTCTTTGAACTCCCTCTCCCGGATCCGGGAGAAATGTCATCAACTGACACTAATTAGCATAACGCAACGGACAAAACATATTACTAGAAAATTTTCATATTCATGAAATCACAAGTGAAATATATTGAAACACATTTTAGCCTTTTGTTAATCACCCTGTTGTCTCAGATTTTGAAATTTTGCTTTACAGCCAAAGCAAGACAAGCATTTGTGTAAGTTTATCGATAGTCTAGCATAGCAGTATGCCTAGTTAGCAGCAGACAACCTGGTCACGAAAATCAGAAAAGCAAACAAATTAAATCGTTTACCTTTGATGAGCTTCGGATGTTTTCACTCACGCGACTCCCAGTTAGATAGCAAATGTTCCTTTTTTCCAAAAATATTATTCTTTGTAGGTGAAATAACTCCGTTAGTTCTTCACGTTTGGCTGAGAATTCGATCGGAAATTGTTGTCACGACAACGCTGAAAAATATTCCAAATTAACTCCATAATATCGACAGAAACATGGCAAACATTGTTTACAATCAATCCTCAAGGTGTTTTTCAAATATCTATTCAATAATATATCAACCGGGACAGCTTTATTTTCAGTAAGACCGGGAGGAAAAATAGCTACCTCTGTCTATTACGCAATAATTACTATGAGAGCCCTCAGCCGGACACTTACGCAATGTAGTCGTTTTGCCCCCTAGTTTCAAGAGGTTAGACCAATGTGCAGACTGTGTAGAGGTAACAATGTTTATTGTAACAACAGCGGCAGGCAAACGACAGGTCAAGGCGGGCAGGGGTCGATAATCCAGAGTAGTGGGGCCAAGGTACAGTACGGCAGGCAGGCCCAGGGTCAGGTCAGGCAGAGGTCGGTAATCCAGAGTAGTGGGGCCAAGGTACAGGACGGCAGGCAGGCCCAGGGTCAGGTCAGGCAGAGGTCAGTAATCCAGAGTAGTGGGGCCAAGGTACAGGACTGCAGGCAGGCCCAGGGTCAGGTCAGGCAGAGGTCAGTAACCCAGAGTAGTGGGGCCAAGGTACAGGACTGCAGGCAGGCCCAGGGTCAGGTCAGGCAGAGGTCGGTAATCCAGAGTAGTGGGGCCAAGGTACAGGACTGCAGGCAGGCCCAGGGTCAGGTCAGGCAGAGGTCGGTAATCCAGAGTAGTGGGGCCAAGGTACAGGACGGCAGGCAGGCCCAGGATCAGGTCAGGCAGAGGTCGGTAATCCAGAGTAGTGGGGCCAAGGTACAGGACTGCAGGCAGGCCCAGGGTCAGGTCAGGCAGGCAGAGGGTCAGGTCTGGTAGAGGTCGGTATTCCAGAGTGGGGGCAAAGGTACAGGACGGCAGGCAGGCTCAGACAGAGTGGTCATGCAGACGGGCTCGGAGTCAGGACAGGAAGGGGTCAAAACAAGGAGGGCGAGAAAAGAGAGCCTGGAAAAAGCAGGCGCTGAGACACTAAACGCTGGTAGTCTTGAACAAACAAGATGAACTGTCACAGACAGAAAACAGGTATAAATACCCAGGGGATAATTGGGGAATATGGGCAACACCTGGAGGAGGGTGGAGAAAAGCACAAGGACAAGGTGAAACAGATCAGGGCCTGACACTATATTTGTTTTACAAACACACACACACTCAAACATACATACACACACGCACACACATACACACACTAACAAACACACAAACACACATTGAAAAGCACCAATGCGTTGAACCCGCCCACCTGAGAATCTGTTATACAGCCATCTATTTCCTGTGTTTCAGGTTTGCAAAATCCAGGTCACTTCAATCTCTGGATTAATGGTGATTTTAGTATGTAAATCTTGGTGGGGAAAACTCAACAACTCATAAAATATCAACTGAAGATGTTGTTGAAAACAAATATTTGAAGGGTAATGGAAGACCCTTACCAAAAATGCATTGCCAATGGGAGAATCATTTACACAATCGCAAACACCACTCAAATGATTGGCAGTTCATCAAAACCTCATGGCAAGTGGAACATGGCAAATACGAAGGGTCATACACCAAAAATTCCAAAGTTGGCGAACGCTCTCTATCGTAGATTTTTAAATGGCAAATTGTCACAAAATCAAGACCCAAGGGTAAAATTTTGAAAATCTAAAAGATTTTTTTTAAATACAGCCCTCTCTAAAAAAAAAGTGCTTCATGGACCATTTATCAATTTTTTCGTCAATCATACATACAATCATCAACCACATTTTTAAATATTATTATTTATTTTTATTTTTTTATTTCACCTTTATTTAACCAGGTCAGCTAGTTGAGCACAAGTTCTCATTTGCAACTGCGACCTGGCCAAGATAAAGCATAGCAGTTCGACACATACAACAACACAGAGTTACACATGGAATGAACAAAACATACAGTCAATAATACAGTAGAAAAAAAGAAAACAAAGTCTATATACAGTGAGTGCAAATTAGATCAAATAAGGGAGTTAAGGCAATAAATAGGCCATGGTGGCGAAGTAATTACAATATAGTAATTAAACACTGGAATGGTAGATGTGCAAAATATATTGTTCTCAACTTGCCAACCTGGTTAAATAAAGGTGAAATAAAAAGTGATACCATACTGTCCTTTGATAAACAGAATGTTTGTAGAATGTTATGTTACATGGTAGATACAGTATGTTACATAGTAGATACAGTATGTTACATGGTAGATACAGTATGTTACATGGTAGATACAGTATGTTACAATACAGTATGTTACATGGTAGATACAGTATGTTACATGGTAGAGAGAGAGAGAGAGAGAGAGAGAGAATCTTAGACATTTAGACTCTCCTTCCCCAGAAGAGGAAATTGGAAGTGACATTACATATAGACCATAGGCCCTCTCTGAGAAAGATAGAGACATCTCTGAATAACTATTATCTCTGGTGTCCATGTCACACAGGAGACAGTAAATATAGACCTCAGGCCCTCTCTGAGAAAGATAGAGACATCTCTGAATAACTATTATCTCTGGTGTTCATGTCATAAAGGAGACAGCAGTTAATCTTTGTGAGTTCACCATCTTGCATTGAGCTACTGTTCATCCTGCTGCTGTTTTCAACATCACATCAGAGTCTCAGTTTAAACCACTGCAAAATATAACAGGAAGTGGGCCGACTGAGTTTCAATAGGTGTGAATGACATCACAACTGAAACCCCTCTGAGACAGATGCAGACATACAGTCTAACACATATCTCTGAATAACTCTTCTCACTGAAATAGCAGAGAAAACATTAGACCTCTCTGCTGTTTAGGGTCCTGCAGCTATCAGATTGTAGCAGTGTGAAGAGTTAGACTAGACCTCTCTGCTGTTTAGGGTCCTGCAGCTATCAGATTGTAGCAGTGTGAAGAGTTAGACTAGACCTCTCTGCTGTTTAGGGTCCTGCAGCTATCAGATTGTAGCAGTGTGAAGAGTTAGACTAGACTTCTCTGCTGTTTAGGTCCTGCAGCTATCAGATTGTAGCAGTGTGAAGAGTTAGACTAGACTTCTCTGCTGTTTACGTCCTGCAGCTATCACCTTGCAGCACTATGAAGTGCACATGTGTGCATGCTCATTTTTTTTGCAATACACCCTCTTACATCTACAGTTCATAACAGACAGAGAGGCAGGAGACAGACAGAGAGGGGGAGAGAGAGGGAGACACAGACAGACAGACATACAGACAGGGAGATATAGAGAGGGGGAGAGAGAGGGAGATACAGACAGACAGAGAGGGGGAGAGAGAGGGAGATACAGACAGAGAGGGGGAGAGAGAGGGAGATACAGACAGACAGAGAGGGGGAGAGAGAGGGAGACACAGACAGACAGAGAGGGGGAGAGAGAAGGGAGATACAGACAGACAGAGAGGGGGAGAGAGAGGGAGACACAGACAGACAGAGAGGGGGAGAGAGAGGGAGATACAGACAGACAGAGAGGGAAAGAGAGGGAGTTACAGACAGACAGAGAGAGAGGGGGAGAGAGAGGGAGACACAGACAAACAAACAGACATACAGGCAGAGACAGACAGAGAGATGGAGAGATAAAATATGTGTGAAAACCTTAGACACATAGACCCCCCTCCGTCCCCGAAAGAGGAAACGAGGGGTGTGAGTAAAGGTCTCTGATGAACTATTATCTCTGTTGTCCATGTCACACAGGAGACAGCATAGTAGATACAACTCTACCCAGGAGACAGCATAGTAGATACAACTCTACCCAGGAGACAGCATAGTAGATACAACTCTACATAGCCATTGATGGCTGACGACATTGCAAGACGTAATGCAGCATTTCAATTATTTTATCATTATTAATATATCTATTTATTTTACAAACTAATATACACTGTGGTAAACTAAACTAACATAAACTAAAATTACACACTAATCTACACTGTAGTAAACTAAACTAATATAAACTGTATATACAAACTAATCTTCAATGTGATAAACAAACATGGTTCTTAGAAAATTAGTCTGTGGTCACATGGTGGTGTTTGGTGTCGTACTATTGGTTAGACAGTTTCCCCTTTAATGAGGTTGACTGTTAAAACTGTCTCTGATATTAGACTGAGTCATACAGAGACTCCAGCTGTGCAGCGAACAGACAGGAACCTACAACTGAGATAACAGCAGACTTTACAACAGTAGAAGATACAACAGTAGAAGTTACAACAGTAGAAGATACAAGAGTAGAAGTTATAAGAGTAGAAATTACGATTTGAAGACAAAGAACCTAAACAAATAAAGACCATGGATATTGATGATCACATATACGGAAACGAAAGACCCATCAAGCCCCGCAAGAAGGATGGAGTTGGTGATCAACATTCAGGTAACAGTTTATCCTGGTGTAGTGCTCAACACACACACACACACACACACACACACACACACACACACACACCAACAAGCAAACTTTTTTGCAACGTTCCTGCACTCTATGAACACACACCAGACTCTACAAACACACTCTCACACACACACACACACACACACACACACACACACACACACACACACACACACACACACACACACACACACACACACACACACACACACACACACACACACACACACACACACACACACACACAGACAACATATGCCCACACACACATAAATACAGACATTTCTCATTTCCTGAACTATTCACACCATTGAGTCAATACATGCTAGAATCACCTTTGGCAGCGATTACAACTGTGTGTCTCTGGGTAAGTCTCTAAGATCTTTATACACCTGGACTGTACAATATTTGTCCATTATTCTTTACTACATTTTTCAAAACTCTGTCAAATTGATTGTTGATCATTGCTAGACAACCATTTTCAAGTGTTACCATAGATTTCCAAGCAAGTATTTGTCAAAACTGTAACTCTGCAAACTCCAGTGTATATTTGGCCTTGTGCTGTAGGTTATTGTCATGCTGAAAGGTGAATACCTCTCCCTGTGTCCCGGTGTAAAGCAAACTGAAGCAGGTTTTCCTCTAGGATTTTGCTTAGCTCCATTCTGTGTCTTAATTTATCCTGAAAAAACACCCCAGACTTATCAAATCAAACTTTATTAGTCACATGCGCCGATCACAACAAATCAAATCAAACTTTATTAGTCACATGCGCCGAACACAACAGGCTTTACCGTGAAATGCTTGTTTCCAAGCCTACAAGAAGAAGAAAATATTTACCAAGTTGGATACAATCAAAAGTAGAAATAAAAACTATAGACTATATATACAGGGGGTGGAGTCAGAGTCAATGTGGAGGCTTTATACAGGGGAGTCACAGTCAATGTGGAGACTATATACAGGGTGTTACGGTACAGAGTCAATGTGGAGGCTATATACAGGGGGTAGAGTCAGAGTCAATGTGGAGGCTATATACAGGGTGTTACGGTACAGAGTCAATGTGGAGGCTGTATACAGGGGGCACCGGTACAGAGTCAATGTGGAGGCTATATACAGGGTGTTACGGTACAGAGTCAATGGGGAGGCTATATACAGGGTATTACGGTACAGAGTCAATGTGGAGGCTATATACAGGGTGTTACGGTACAGAGTCAATGTGGAGACTATATACAAGGTGTTACGGTACAGAGTCAATGTGGAGGCTATATACAGGGGGCACCGGTACAGAGTCAATGTGGAGGCTATATACAGGGGTTACCGGTACAGAGTCAATGTGGAGGCTACATACAGGGGGTACCGGTACAGAGTCAATGTGGAGGCAATATACAGGGGGCACTGGTACAGAGTCAATGTGGAGGCTATATACAGGGGGTAGAGTCAGAGTCAATGTGGAGGCTATATACAGGGGGTAGAGTCAGAGTCAATGTGGAGGCTATATACAGGGGGTACTGGTACAGAGTCAATGTGGAGGCTATATACAGGGGGTACCGGTACAGAGTCAATGTGGAGGCTATATACAGGGGGTACCGGTACAGAGTCAATGTGGAGGCTATATACAGGGGGTACTGGTACAGAGTCAATGTGGAGGCTACATACAGGGGGTACCGGTACAGAGTCAATGTGGAGGCTATATACAGGGGGCACCGGTACAGAGTCAATGTGGAGGCTATATACAGGGGGCACCGGTACAGAGTCAATGTGGAGGCTATATACAGGGGGCACCGGTACAGAGTCAATGTGGAGGCTATATACAGGGGGCACCGGTACAGAGTCAATGTGGAGGCTATATACAGGGGGCACCGGTACAGAGTCAATGTGGAGACTATATACAGGTGGTACTGGTACAGAGTCAATGTGGAGGCTATATACAGGGGGTAGAGTCAGAGTCAATGTGGAGGCTATATACAGGGGGTACTGGTACAGAGTCAATGTGGAGGCTATATACAGGGGGTAGAGTCAGAGTCAATGTGGAGGCTATATACAGGGGGTACTGGTACAGAGTCAATGTGGAGGCTATATACAGGGGGTAGAGTCAGAGTCAATGTGGAGGCTATATACAGGGGGTACTGGTACAGAGTCAATGTGGAGGCTATATACAGGGGGTAGAGTCAGAGTCAATGTGGAGGCTATATACAGGGGGTAGAGTCAGAGTCAATGTGGAGGCTATATACAGGGGGTAGAGTCAGAGTCAATGTGGAGGCTATATACAGGGTATTACGGTACAGAGTCAATGTGGAGGCTATATACAGGGGTACTGGTACATAGTCAATGTGGAGACTATATACAGGGGGCACCGGTACCGAGTCAGTGTGCAGGGGTACAGGTTAGTTGAGGTAATATGTACATGTAGGTGGGGGCGAAGTGACTATTTAACAAACAAACAGCGAGTAGCAGCAGTGTACAAGGGGAGAGGGGGGGTCAATGTAAATTGGTAACGAGTACAGTATATACATATGAGATGAGTATGTAAACAATGTGGCATAGTTAAAGTGGCTAGTGATACATGTATTACATAAAGATGCAGTAGATGATATAGAGTACAGTATATACGTATACATATGAGATGAGTAATGTAGGGTATGTAAACATTATATTAAGTAGCATTGTTTAAAGTGGCTAGTGATATATGTTACACCAATTTCCATCAATTCCCATTATTAAAGTGGCTGGAGTTGAGTCAGTGTGTTGGCAGCAGCCACTCAATGCTTGTGGTGGCTGTTTAACAGTCTGATGGCCTTGAGATAGAAGCTGTTTTTCAGTCTCTCTGTCCCTGCTTTGATGCACCTGTGCTGACCTCGCCTTCTGGATGATAATGGGGTGAACAGGCAGTGGCTCGGGTGGTTGTTGTCCTTGATGTTCTTTATGGCCTTCCTGTGACATCGGGTGGTGTAGGTGTCCTGGAGGGCAGGTAGTTTGCCCCCGGTGATGCGTTTTGCAGACCTCACTACCCTCTGGAGAGCCTTGCGGTTGTGGGCGGAGCAGTTGCCGTACCAGGCGGTGATACAGCCCGACAGGATGCTCTCGATTGTGCATCTGTAGAAGTTTGTGAGTGCTTTTGGTGACAAGCCAAATTCCTTCAGCCTCCTGAGGTTGAAGAGGCGCTGATGCGCCTTCTTCACGACGCTGTCTATGTGGGTGGACCAATTCAGTTTGTCCGTGATGTGTTCGCTGAGGAACTTAAAACTTATTACCCTCTCCACTACTGTCCCATCGATGTGGATAGGGGGGTGCTCCCTCTGCTGTTTCCTGAAGTCCACAATCATCTCCTTTGTTTTGTTGACGTTGAGTGTGAGGTTATTTTCCTGACACCACACTCCGAGTCGTTTAGCTCAGTTATCTTCGCTTTTTTGGGAACAATAACAATGGTGGCCCTCTTGAAGCATGTGGGAACCACAGACTTTGATAAGGGTTGATTGAATATGTCCGTAAACACACCAGCCAGCTGGTCTGCGCATGCTCTGAGGGCGTGGCTGGGGATGCCGTCTGGGCCTGCAGTCTTGCGAGGGTTAACCCATTGAAATGTTTTACTCACGTTGGCTGCAGTGAAGGAGAGTCCACAGGTTTTTGTTGCAGGCCATGTCAGTGGCACTGTATTGTCCTCAAAGCGGGCAAAAAAGTTATTTAGTCTGCCTGGGAGCAAGACATCCTGGTCCGTCACAGGGCTGGTTTTCTTTTTGTAATACGTGATTGACTGGAGACCCTGCCACATACCTCGTGTCTGAGCCGTTGAATTGTGACTCTACTTTGTCTCTACACTGACGCTTAGCTTGTTTGATTGCCGTGTGGAGGGAATAGCTACAATGTTTGTATTCGGTCATGTTTCCGGTCACATTGCCCTTGTTAAAAGCAGTGGTTCGCGCTTTCAGTTTCACGCGAATGCTGCCGTCAATCCACGGTTTCTGGTTTGGGAATGTTTTAATCGTTGCTATGGGAACGACATCATCAATGCACTTTCTAATGAACTCGCTCACCGAATCAGCGTATTCGTCAATGTTGTTGTTGGAAGCAATGCGGAACATATCCCAGTCCACGTGATCGAAGCAGTCTTGAAGCGTGGAATCAGATTGGTCGGACCAGTGTTGAACAGACCTGAGCGCGTGAGCTTCTTGTTCTAGTTTCTGTCTGTAGGCTTGAAGCAACAAATGGAGTCGTGGTCAGCTTTTCCGACAGGAGGGCGGGGGAGGGTCTTATATGCATCGCAGAAGTTAGAATAGCAATGATCCATGGTTTTACCAGCCCTGATTGCGCAATCGATATGCTGATACAATTTAGGGAGTCTTGTTTTCAGATTAGCCTTGTTAAATTCCCCAGCTCCAATGAATGCAGCCTCAGCATATGTGGTTTCCAGTTTGCAAAGAGTAAAGACAAAGTTTGCTCAGGGCTATCGATGTGTCTGCTTGGGGGGGAATATATACGGCTGTGATTATAATCGAAGAGAATTCCCTTGGTAGATAATGCGGTCGACATTTGATTGTGAGGAATTCTAAGTCAGGTGAACAGAAGGACTTGAGTTCCTGTATGTTGTTGTGATCACACCACGTCTCGTTAATCATAAGGCATACGCCCCCGCCCCTCTTCTTACCAGGAAAATGTTTGTTTCTGTCGGCGTGAAGAAACCAGCTGGCTGCACCGATTCCGTTAGCGTCTCTCGAGTTAGCCATGTTTCCATGAAGCAAAGAACGTTAGTCTCTTATGTCTCTCTGGAATGCTACCCTTGCTCGGATTTCATCAACCTTGTTGTCAAGAGACTGGACATTGGCGAGTAGTATGCTAGGGAGCGCTGTGTGATGTGCCCGTCTCCGGAGCCTGACCAGAAGACCGCTTCGTTTGCCTCTTTTACGACGTCGTTGTTTTGGGTCGCAGGCTGGGATCCATTCCGTTGTCCTGGGTGGAAGCCAGAACACAGGATCTGCTTCGCGAAAGTCATATTCCTGGTTAGTACTGATGGTGAGTTGACGTTGCTCTTATATTCATTAGTTCTTCCCGACTGTATGTAATGAAACCTAAGATTGCCAATGTAAGAAATAACACATAAAAAAACCAAAATACTGCATAGTTTCCTAGCAACGCGGCCATCTTTGTCGGAGTCGGAAGTAGGTCACCATGATAGTTCATTGGTGATCTGGACACCAAAGAACTTGAAACTCTCGAACCGCTCCACTACAGCCTCATCTATGTTAATGTGGGCCTGTTCGGCTCGCCTTTTCCTGTTGTCCACGATCAGCTCCTTTGTTTTGAGGGAGAGGTTGTTGTCCTGGCACCACACCGGCAGTTCTCTGACCTCCTCCCTATAGGTCGTCTTATCGTTTTCGGTGATCAGGCCTACCAATGTTGTGTCGTCAGCAAACTTAATGATGGCGTTGGAGTCATGTTCGGCCATGCAGTCGTGTGTGAACAGGGAATACAGGAGGGGACTAAGTACACACCCCTGAGGGGCCCCAGTGTTGAGGATCAGCGTGGCAGACGTGGCAGACGTTTTGTTGCCTACTCTTACCACCCGGAGGGGGGGGGGGTCGTCAGGAAGTCCAGGATCCAGTTGCAGAGGGAGGTGTTTAGTCCCAAAGTCTTTAGCTTAGTGATGAGCTTCGTGGGTACTATGGTGGGTACTACGCTGATCTGTAGTTAATGAACAGCATTCTCACATACAGTGGGGAGAACAAGTATTTGATACACTGATGATTTTGCAGGTTTTCCTACTTACAAAGCATGTAGAGGTCTGTAATTTTTATTATAGGTACACTTGTTTAAAGTGTCTAGTGATATATTTTACACCAATTTCCATCAATTCCCATTACTAAAGTGGCTGGAGTTGAGTCAGTGTGTTGGCAGCAGCCACTCAATGCTTGTGGTGGCTGTTTAACAGTCTGATGGCCTTGAGATAGAAGCTGTTTTTCAGTCTCTCGGTCCCAGCTTTGATGCACCTGTGCTGACCTCGCCTTCTGGATGATAATGGGGTGAACAGGCAGTGGCTCGGGTGTTTGTTGTCCTTGATGTTCTTTATGGCCTTCCTGTGACATCGGGTGGTGTAGGTGTCCTGGAGGGCAGGTAGTTTGCCCCGATGATGCGTTGTGCAGACCTCACCACCCTCTGGAGAGCCTCACGGTTGTGGGCGGAGCAGTTGCCATACCAGGCGGTGATACAGCCCGCCAGGATGCTCTCGATTGTGCATCTGTAGAAGTTTGTGAGTGCTTTTGATGACAAGCCAAATTCCTTCAGCCTCCTGAGGTTGAAGAGGCGCTGCTGCGCCTTCTTCACGACGCTGTCTGTGTGAGTGGACCAATTCAGTTTGTCCGTGATGTGTTCGCTGAGGAACTTAAAACTTACTACCCTCTCCACTACTGCCCATCGATGTGGATAGGGGGGTGCTCCCTCTGCTGTTTCCTGAAGTCCACAATCATCATCATAGCTTAGTGATGAGCTTCGTGGGTACTATGGTGGGTACTACGCTGATCTGTAGTTAATGAACAGCATTCTCACATACAGTGGGGAGAACAAGTATTTGATACACTGATGATTTTGCAGGTTTTCCTACTTACAAAGCATGTAGAGGTCTGTAATTTTTATCATAGGTACACTTCAACTGTGAGAGACGGAATCTAAAACAAAAATCCAGAAAATGACATTGTATGATTTTTCAGTAATTAATTTGCATCGGTGGCGACCCGTTTGTCGTCGATACCTGGAGGTGGTATTGAGACGAGCCGACCGGACTCTCTTCCAGGTGCAACGACAGCGGTGAACAAACATTTGGGCCGAGGGTACGCCGACCTTTTCCTCTTGCTCCTTGAAGAGCGGGGGCTGATAACCCAAGGAACACTCAAAGGGTGAGAGACACGTGGCAGAGCAAGGAAGGGTGTAGCGTACAAATTCTACCCACACTAGTTGCTGACTCCAGGTGGTGGGGTTGGCTGAGACCAGGCAGCAAAGAGTCGTCTCCAGGCCTTGGTTGGCCTGCTCCAACTGGCTGTTGGACTGGGGGTGGCCTCGGAGGACAGACTGGCCGACAACCCAATGAGTGTGCAGAATGCCTTCCAGAACCGGGGAGAGAACTGAGGACCCCGGTTGTAGACCATGTCCACTGGGAGTCCATGGATCTGTAAGATGTGCTGCACCATGAGCTGTGCCATCTCTTTGTCAGAGGGTAGCTTGGGGAGAGGAATGAAGTGGGCGGCTTTGGAAAACCTTTGGCAGAGGGTAGCTTGGGGAGAGTAATGAAGTGGGCGGCTTTGGAAAAGCTTTGGCAGAGGGTAGCTTGGGGAAAGGAATGAGGGCGGCTTTGGAAAACCGGTCCACTATTGTCAGAATGGCGGTGTTGCCGTCAGATGGGGGGAGACCCGTAACAAAGTCCAGGGATATGTGAGTCCAGGGACGGTGCTGAACAGGCAGAGGTTGAAGGAGACTAGCCGGAGCTTGCCGGGGGGTCTTGTTCTGTGCACAGATCGTGCATGAAGCGAAGAACGCCGACAGTCATGAACTAGGCCACCAAAAGCATTGACGCACAAAGGCCAGGGTCCAACGGGAGCCCAGGCAGCAGGCAAGCTTGGAGGAGTGTGCCCACTCCAGGACCGAGGATCGGATATCGTCAGGAACAAACATTCGGTTATAAGGCTCCCCCCCAGGGTTCGACTGGGAATGCTGCGCCTCACGAACATGCTTCCCCATTCACCAGGTGTGTGCCATCGCCAGGCATGAGGTGGGAAGCATGGTCTCCGGATCCGGGGGTGTAGCCGCAGGGCTATAGCAGTTTGACAGCGCATCCGGCTTACGACTTAACATTCTTTGATCCTGGTCGGTATGAGAAGGAGTTGTTGAACCGAATGAAAATCAGGGACCACCTAGCTTATCTGGAATTGAGACGCTTGGCGGTGCAGAGATATTCCAGGCTCTTGTGGTTTGTCCACACAATGAACGGATGTTCCGCTCAGCCAGTGTCTCCACTCCTCCAATGCCATCTTCACCGCGAGAAGCTCACGATTCCCCACATTGTAGTTCCTCTCCGTTGCTTTGAGCCAATGGGAGAAGGCAGCACAACTTGAGGTCCAGGGCAGAACGCTGGTACAGGACAGCCCCCACCCGACATCCGAAGCAGCGGCCTCCACAAAGAACTGGCGGGACGGGTCAGGATGAACCAAGATGGGTGGTGTGGTGAAACGGTGCTTGAGATCTCGGGAACGTCCCAGTCAGCAGCTGGGGACCATGCAAATAGAACCTTGGGAGAGGTGTGTACAGACAGGGTGGAAGCCAGGGTGCTGTAACCCCGGATAAAGCAGCAATAGACGTTGGCGAATTCCAGGAAACGCTGCAGTTGCACTCTGGACGTAGGCATGGGCCAATGCACCACCGCTCTCACCTTCCCGGGATCCATCTGTACACTCCCTGAGGCGATGATGTAACCCTGGAAGGGGATGGTGGAGTGATGGAATTCGCACTTCTCTGCTTTCAGAACAAGCTGGTTCACCAGGAAGCGTTGGAGGATCTGACAGACATGGAGCACGTTCTCTTTGGCGGAGCGGGAGAAAATTAGGATGTCTTCGACATAGACGAAGACAAACCGGTTCAACATGTCGCGGAGAACATAATTCACCAGAGCCTGGAACACAGCAGGGGCGTTGGTAAGTCCAAATGGCTTGACCAGTTTCTCATAATGACCACTGGCTGTTTTGAAGACAGTCTTCTACTCATCTCCTTCCCCTATCCACACCAGGTGGTAGGCATTCCGTATGTCCAGTTTGGAGAACACAGTGGCCCCCTGGAGCGGTTTGAAGATTGAGGAGATGAGAGGTAGTGGGTAGTGGTTCTTCACCGTGATGTTGTTGAGGCCCCGGTAGTCATTGCACGGGCGCAGGGTCTTTGTGGAGAAGAAGGACAAAGCCCTGCACCAGTGCATTGCATTCTCCGGCGGGAGGCAGGAGGACGGATGAACACTGCAACTAGGGTGTCCTCATAGCCTTGATCTCCAGACCTGACGTTTCAGTACTCATTTTGGGTGCATGAACTCTGCAATATGTTTAAGCCAATATTCTGGAAGAGGTTCTGGAAGTCAAGCAGTAGAACATGTGAGGTGCTGGAACTCAGTTCTGGTGTTCTGTCCCTTGTCAAGCTTATGTATTTCCTTCAGTGATTCAAACAGAAAATTGACACAAAAGTCGATACAAATACCACTCTGATAAAGAGACAGTTCTTGTTGTAATAATTTGTTCTTCAGTGTCTTGTCAGTGGTGGAAGAGATACTCTGGAGCTGCTGCAGTGTGTCTGGGGCTGCTGTGTGTTCTCCTACTGGCTGGGATCATAGGCCTGTTTCTCTACCGTGAGTTTGATATGTTCCCACTCAAACATTCTTCATCATCAGTGGTGTAATGACCAGGGATCAATTACATTTACATTCCAGTCAATTACATTGTGACAATACACCAAATTCCAATTCCACGTTTTCCTCATTAAAAAGCATTGAAGATAATTTGGATTGAAATAGAATTCCAGTGTACTTCCTGAATTGACTGGAATTGAAATGCAACTGACCCCAACCCTGGTCATGTCTAATTAACATGTCCACTGTTACCTTGTTCATTGGTCGTATTATTTCACAGAGAGAAACCAGTTGACCTGTTCCAACACCCTGACTGAAGAGAGGGACCAGCTACACACCAGCAACAACACCCTGATCAAAGAGGGAGACCAGCTACAGAGTCGCAACAACACCCTGACCAAAGATGGAGACCAGCTACAGACGAGCAACAACACCCTGATCAAAGAGAGAGACCAGCTTCAGAAAGAGATAGAACTTCTGAAACAATCTTTAGTTGAGAAAGGTGAGTCAAATTGTCTAATGACTGTTCTGTTTGACAGTCTCTGTATCAGTTCACATGCCACTTACAAACAGGCAAATAAACGTATATTAAATGAAAAATGTGAGAAACAAACTAAGACTTCCAAACATTCCATTAGTTAGTGCCCCGTCTTCCTTAATTCAACTTAAATCAATGTTGTATTTAAGTGACTAAAGCAGGAAATGTTCAACTTATAGTGTGTCCTCAAGGATGGAAGAAGCTTGGTAGCAGTTGTTACTACCTGTCCACTGAGTACAAATCCTGGAAGGAAAGCAGAGAGGACTGCAGAAATAGAGGAGCAGACCTGGTGGTCATCAAGAGCCAAGAACAACAGGTGTGTGAGAAAGAGAGAGAGTGACAGAGAAAAGAGAGAGAGAGAGGGAGAGAGAGATAGAAAGCAGTAATGACTATGTTTTAGCAATGTTGTCTCTCTCCCACAACTACAGACATTAGTCAATTGGTTATGTGGACGAAATAACTATGTCTGGATTGGTCTGACTGACTCTGTTTCTGAGGGGACCTGGAAATGGGTGGACGACACACCACTGACCACAAAGTAAGACATTAATGAATTCTATGTAACTATGACATCACTGTCTGGAGTAGTATGTTCAAAATGGACAGCCTGATTCTCCTACAGGTATTGGAACAGTGGACAGTCTGATTCTATGTGTTGTTTCTTCTACAGGTATTGGAACAGTGGACAGTCTGATTCTATGTGTTGTTTCTTCTACAGGTATTGGAACAGTGGACAGTCTGATTCTGTGTTGTTTCTTCTACAGGTATTGGAACAGTGGACAGTCTGATTCTATGTGTTGTTTCTTCTACAGGTATTGGAACAGTGGACAGTCTGATTCTATGTGTTGTTTCTTCTACAGGTATTGGAACAGTAAACAGCCTGATTCTGTGTTGTTTCTTCTACAGTTATTATTGGAACAGTAAACAGCCTAATGGTGGTGGAGCACAGAACTGTGTGTATTTCTACTCCTGGTCATCAGACAGAGGAGAATGGTGGGACTATGACTGTTACTATAAATACAGATGGATCTGTGAGAAATAGGATTCATCCTCGGTTCTCTCTGAACTGCTAAATAAGATTATGCTCAGTATATCGTAAACTATTTTCTGCTTATTCAATGTACCTGTCAAGAACATACAATATAGAACAAGACAAATGTAGAATACATTATAACAAAAATATATGCAATAACAATACAATGAATTGATAAGAGAAGGACTGTTCTGTCTGTTGTTGAGGAAATTCACCACTAAGGACTCAAATTCAAAGGGAATGAATCAATCTTTATTATCACAGTCCCAGAGGTTCACTGACTCAATACAATCCTGATGTTCATGTTTATTATCACAGTCCCAGAGGTTCACTGACTCAATACAATCCTGATGTTCATGTTCATTATCACAGTCCCAGAGGTTCACTGACTCAATACAATCCTGATGTGCATGTTTATTATTATTACTTTTTAGTTTAGTCTACTTGCTAAATATTTTTCCTAACTCTTCCCGAACTGCACTGTTGGTTAAGGGCTTGTAAGTCATCATTTAACGGTAAAGTCTATACTTGTTGTATTCAGCGCTTGTGACAAATTTTGATTTGATTTGAGACTCATTATACTGTGACACAAACAAGTCATATCAGCACGGTTGGTTCCTGCATGAGACTGACTGATACCACACCAGACTTCTTACCTTGAAACTGAGATACTCCTTTTGGTTCCCAGAGCAATGTTCTGGGTGTACTGGGAAATTGCTTATTCAGTGATAGTGTGGAAAAACAGACAGACTGCCCACCCCAACTCACGCCCTGAACATACTAAAACAAAGACAAAAACAAAGGAACAACGGTCAGAACGTGACAGTGAGAGTGTTGATTCCTCCCATGTACAGTCAACCAGTTACTCGCATGAACCCAACCAAGTTGGATATTAGAAAAGCAGCATTATTCTAAACATACGAGTGGATAAACAGAGAGAAAATGTCACACTCTATTATATAATAGTAGATCTAGCATGGAGTCTAGATGGACTGTTCTCTACTGTATAATAGTAGATCTAACATGGAGTCTAGAAGGACTGTTCTCTCTACTGTACAATAGTTGATCTAACATGGAGTCTAGAAGGACTGTTCTCTACTGTATAATAGTTGATCTAACATGGAGTCCAGAAGGACTGTTCTCTACTGTATAAAAGTTGATCTAACACGGAGTCTCGAAGGACTGTTCTCTCTGCTATGTCATATAATCTCTGACACTTTAAGAACATATGAATGTACTATATATCAGGTCTCAGTTAACTCTTTGAACTCCCTCTCCCGGATCCGGGAGAATTGTCATCAACTGACACTAATTAGCATAACGCAACGGACAAAAAATATTACTAGAAAATGTTCATATTCATGAAATCACAAGTGAAATATATTGAAACACATTTTAGCCTTTTGTTAATCACCCTGTCATCTCAGATTTTGGAATTATGCTTTACAGCCAAAGCAAGACAAGCATTTGTGTAAGTTTATCGATAGTCTAGCATAGCAGTATGCCTAGTTAGCAGCAGACAACCTGTTCACGAAAATCAGAAAAGCAATCAAATTAAATCGTTTACCTTTGATGAGCTTCGGATGTTTTCACTCACGCGACTCCCAGTTAGATAGCAAATGTTCCTTTTTTCCAAAAATATTGTTCTTTGTAGGCGAAATAACTCCGTTAGTTCTTCACAATTGGCTGAGAATTAGATCGGAAATTGTTGTCACGACAACGCTGAAAAATATTCCAAATTAGCTCCATAAAATCGACAGAAACATGGCAAACATTGTTTATTGTAACGGTTTTCATGCGGTGAAAGAGAGTCGGACCAAAATGCAGCGTGTAGATTGCGATCCATGTTTAATGACCAAAACATAACACGAATCTAAAAACAAACACGACAAAACAAAGAACGTAACGAAAACAGAAACAGCCTATACTACTGTAAACTAAAACAGATACAGGAACAAGGACACTAAGGACAAACGAAACACAAAGAATATGGCTGCCTAAATATGGTTCCCAATCAGAGACAACGATAATCACCTGACTCTGATTGAGAACCACCTCAGGCAGCTATAGACTACGCTATACACCCCACAAAACCCCAAGACAAAAACACACCACAATAACCCATGTCACACCCTGGCCTGACCGAATAAATGAAGAATAAACATAATATATTTCGACCAGGGTGTGACATTTACAATCAATCCTCAAGGTGTTTTTCAAATATCTATTCGATAATATATCAACCGGGACAGCTGTATTTTCAGTAAGACCGGGAGGAAAAATAGCTACCTCTGTCTATTACGCGAGAATTACTATGAGAGCCCTCAGCCGGACACTTACGCAATGTAGTCGTTTTGCCCACTAGTTTCAAGAGGTTAGACCCAGGTGCAGACTGTGTAGAGGTAACATTGTTTATTGTAACAAAAGGGGCGGGCAAACGACAGGTCAAGGCGGGCAGGGGTCGATAATCCAGAGTGGGGGCAAAGGTACAGGACGGCAGGGAGGCTCAGGCAGAGTGGTCAGGCAGGCGGGCTCGGAGTCAGGACAGGAAGGGGTCAAAACCAGGAGGGCGAGAAAAGAGAGACTGGAAAAAGCAGGCGCTCAGACATAAAACGCTGGTAGTCTTGAACAAACAAGATGAACTGGCACAGACAGAAAACAGGTAGAAATACCCAGGGGATAATTGGGGAAGATGGGCAACACCTGGAGGAGGGTGGAGAAAAGCACAAGGACAAGGTGAAACAGATCAGGGCCTGACACTATATTTGTTTTACAAACACACACACACTCAAACATACATACACACACGCACACACATACACACACTAACAAACACACAAACACACATTGAAAAGCACCAATGCCTATAACCCGCCCACCTGAGAATCTGTTATACAGCCATCTATTTCCTGTGTTTCAGGTTTGCAAAATCCAGGTCACTTCAATCTCTCTGGATTAATGGTGATTTTAGTATGTAAATCTTGGTGGGGAAAACTCAACAACTCATAAAATATCAACTGAACATTTGAAAATTGAAAACAAATATTTGAAGGGTAATGGAAGAGAATAATTTACATAATCGCATAATAATACAAAGCAATTCATCCAAACCTCATGGCAAGTGGAACATGGCAACATGGCAAATACAACGTGTACTGGGGGAGAGGCGGCAGGTCAAGGAGACACAGGATGAGCACTAGAGGGAGAGTACTGGGGGAGTGGCGGCAGGTCAAGGAGACACAGGATGAGCACTAGAGGGAGAGTACTGGGGGAGTGGCGGCAGGTCAAGGAGACACAGGATGAGCACTAGAGGGAGAGTACTGGGGGAGTGGCGGCAGGTCAAGGAGACACAGGATGAGCACTAGAGGGAGAGTACTGGGGGAGTGGCGGCAGGTCAAGGAGACACAGGATGAGCACTAGAGGGAGAGTACTGGGGGAGTGGCGGCAGGTCAAGGAGACACAGGATCAGGACTGGAGGGCGGTGCAGGGGCAGATGTGTCAGATAGAATTAGAACATTTATATATGAGTGCATAACATTTGTTGCAACATCTGACAATACATGTAATTCCTATTTCAATTCCTGAACTTTGTCAGTCTTTAACTGTAAATAATTGATGTACTATGAAAAAAAAGAAAAAGTTAATTTATTAGAATTGTTTTAATACTTAAAAGTAATTTAAATGAGGTCAAAGCACACACAGGACTCTTCAGACACACCCCTTATTACTGGTGAAGGGAGGAATTACATACAGGACTCCTCAGACACACCCCTTATTACTGGTGAAGGGAGGAATTACACACAGGACTCATCAGACACACCCCTTATTACTAGTGAAGGGAGGAATTACACACAGGACTCATCAGACACACCCCTTATTACTGGTGAAGGGAGGAATTACATACAGGACTCCTCAGACACACCCCTTATTACTGGTGAAGGGAGGAATTACATACAGGACTCCTCAGACACACCCCTTATTACTGGTGAAGGGAGGAATTACACACAGGACTCTTCAGACACACGCCTTATTACTGGTGAAGGGAGGAATTACATACAGGACTCCTCAGACACACCCCTTATTACTGGTGAAGGGAGGAATTACACACAGGACTCATCAGACACACCCCTTATTACTAGTGAAGGGAGGAATTACACACAGGACTCATCAGACACACCCCTTATTACTGGTGAAGGGAGGAATTACATACAGGACTCCTCAGACACACCCCTTATTACTGGTGAAGGGAGGAATTACATACAGGACTCCTTAGACACACCCCTTATTACTGGTGAAGGGAGGAATTACATACAGGACTCCTCAGACACACCCCTTATTACTGGTGAAGGGAGGAATTACATACAGGACTCCTCAGACACACCCCTTATTACTGGTGAAGGGAGGAATTACACACAGGACTCCTCAGACACACCCCTTATTACTGGTGAAGGGAGGAATTACATACAGGACTCCTCAGACACACCCCTTATTACTGGTGAAGGGAGGAATTACATACAGGACTCCTCAGACACACCCCTTATTACTGGTGAAGGGAGGAATTACACACAGGACTCCTTAGACACACCCCTTATTACTGGTGAAGGGAGGAATTACATACAGGACTCCTTAGACACACCCCTTATTACTGGTGAAGGCAGGTAGGAATTACATACAGGACTCCTCAGACACAGCACTGAGCTAGTCTAGAAGGACTGTTGTCTTCTGTACCACAGGAAGCACTGAGCTAGTCTAGAAGGACTGTTGTCTTCTGTAACACAGGAAGCACTGAGCTAGTCTAGAAGGACTGTTGTCTTCTGTAACACAGGAAGCACTGAGCTAGTCTAGAAGGACTGTTGTCTTCTGTACCACAGGAAGCACTGAGCTAGTCTAGAACGACTGTTGTCTTCTGTAACAAAGGAAGCACTGAGCTAGTCTAGAAGGACTGTTGTCTTCTGTATCACAGGAAGCACTGAGCTAGTCTAGAAGGACTGTTGTCTTCTGTACCACAGGAAGCACTGAGCTAGTCTAGAAGGACTGTTGTCTTCTGTACCACAGGAAGCACTGAGCTAGACTAGAAGGACTGTTGTCTTCTGTACCACAGGAAGCACTGAGCTAGTCTAGAAGGACTGTTGTCTTCTGTACCACAGGAAGCACTGAGCTAGTCTGAAGGACTGTTGTCTTCTGTACCACAGGAAGCACTGAGCTAGTCTAGAAGGACTGTTGTCTTCTGTAACACAGGAAGCACTGAGCTAGTCTAGAAGGACTGTTGTCTTCTGTACCACAGGAAGCACTGAGCTAGTCTAGAAGGACTGTTGTCTTCTGTACCACAGGAAGCACTGAGCTAGTCTAGAAGGACTGTTGTCTTCTGTACCACAGGAAGTACTGAGCTAGACTAGAAGGACTGTTGTCTTCTGTAACACAGGAAGCACTGAGCTAGTCTAGAAGGACTGTTGTCTTCTGTACCACAGGAAGCACTGAGCTAGTCTAGAAGGACTGTTGTCTTCTGTACCACAGGAAGCACTGAGCTAGTCTAGAAGGACTGTTGTCTTCTGTAACACAGGAAGCACTGAGCTAGTCTAGAAGGACTGTTGTCTTCTGTACCACAGGAAGTACTGAGCTAGTCTAGAAGGACTGTTGTCTTCTGTACCACAGGAAGTACTGAGCTAGTCTAGGAAGACTGTTGTCTTCTGTACCACAGGAAGCACTGAGCTAGTCTAGAAGGACTGTTGTCTTCTGTACCACAGGAAGCACTGAGCTAGTCTAGAAGGACTGTTGTCTTCTGTACCACAGGAAGCACTGAGCTAGTCTAGAAGGACTGTTGTCTTCTGTAACACAGGAAGCACTGAGCTAGTCTAGAAGGACTGTTGTCTTCTGTAACACAGGAAGCACTGAGCTAGTCTAGAAGGACTGTTGCCTTCTGTACCACAGGAAGCACTGATCTAGTCTAGAAGGACTGTTGTCTTCTGTAACACAGGAAGCACTGAGCTAGTCTAGAAGGACTGTTGTCTTCTGTAACACAGGAAGCACTGAGCTAGTCTAGAAGGACTGTTGTCTTCTGTAACACAGGAAGCACTGAGCTAGTCTAGAAGGACTGTTGTCTTCTGTAACACAGGAAGCACTGAGCTAGTCTAGAAGGACTGTTGTCTTCTGTACCACAGGAAGCACTGAGCTAGTCTAGAAGGACTGTTGTCTTCTGTACCACAGGAAGCACTGAGCTAGTCTAGAAGGACTGTTGTCTTCTGTACCACAGGAAGCACTGAGCTAGTCTAGAAGGACTGTTGTCTTCTGTACCACAGGAAGTACTGAGCTAGTCTAGAAGGACTGTTGTCTTCTGTAACACAGGAAGCACTGAGCTAGTCTAGAAGGACTGTTGTCTTCTGTAACACAGGAAGCACTGAGCTAGTCTAGAAGGACTGTTGTCTTCTGTAACACAGGAAGCACTGAGCTAGTCTAGAAGGACTGTTGTCTTCTGTAACACAGGAAGCACTGAGCTAGTCTAGAAGGACTGTTGTCTACTGTACCACAGGAAGCACTGAGCTAGTCTAGAAGGACTGTTGTCTTCTGTACCACAGGAAGCACTGAGCTAGTCTAGAAGGACTGTTGTCTTCTGTAACACAGGAAGCACTGAGCTAGTCTAGAAGGACTGTTGTCTTCTGTACCACAGGAAGCACTGAGCTAGTCTAGAAGGACTGTTGTCTTCTGTACCACATGAAGCACTGAGCTAGTCTAGAAGGACTGTTGTCTTCTGTACCACAGGAAGTATTGAGCTAGTCTAGAAGGACTGTTGTCTTCTGTAACACAGGAAGCACTGAGCTAGTCTAGAAGGACTGTTGTCTTCTGTAACACAGGAAGCACTGAGCTAGTCTAGAAGGACTGTTGTCTTCTGTAACACAGGAAGCACTGAGCTAGTCTAGAAGGACTGTTGTCTTCTGTAACACAGGAAGCACTGAGCTAGTCTAGAAGGACTGTTGTCTACTGTACCACAGGAAGCACTGAGCTAGTCTAGAAGGACTGTTGTCTTCTGTACCACAGGAAGCACTGAGCTAGTCTAGAAGGACTGTTGTCTTCTGTAACACAGGAAGCACTGAGCTAGTCTAGAAGGACTGTTGTCTTCTGTACCACAGGAAGCACTGAGCTAGTCTAGAAGGACTGTTGTCTTCTGTACCACATGAAGCACTGAGCTAGTCTAGAAGGACTGTTGTCTTCTGTACCACAGGAAGCACTGAGCTAGTCTAGAAGGACTGTTGTCTTCTGTACCACAGGAAGTACTGAGCTAGTCTAGAAGGACTGTTGTCTTCTGTACCACAGGGAAGCACTGAGCTAGTCTAGAAGGACTGTTGTCTTCTGTAACACAGGAAGCACTGAGCTAGTCTAGAAGGACCGTTGTCTTCTGTATCATAGGAAGCACTGAGCTAGTCTAGAAGGACCGTTGTCTTCTGTAACACAGGAAGCACTGAGCTAGTCTAGAAGGACCATTGTCTTCTGTAACACAGGAAGCACTGAGCTAGTCTAGAAGGACTGTTGTCTTCTGTAACACAGGAAGCACTGAGCTAGTCTAGAAGGACTGTTGTCTACTGTACCACATGAAGCACTGAGCTAGTCTAGAAGGACTGTTGTCTTCTGTAACACAGGAAGCACTGAGCTAGTCTAGAATGACTGTTGTCTTCTGAACCACAGGAAGCACTGAGCTAGTCTAGAAGGACTGTTGTCTACTGTACCACATGAAGCACTGAGCTAGTCTAGAAGGACTGTTGTCTTCTGTAACACAGGAAGCACTGAACTAGTCTAGAAGGACTGTTGTCTTCTGTAACACAGGAAGCACTGAGCTAGTCTAGAAGGACTGTTGTCTTGACTGTTGTCTTCTGTAACACAGGAAGCACTGAGCTAGTCTAGAAGGACTGTTGTCTTCTGTACCACAGGAAGCACTGAGCTAGTCTAGAAGTACTGTTGTCTTCTGTAACACAGGAAGCACTGAGCTAGTCTAGAAGGACTGTTGTCTTCTGTACCACAGGAAGCACTGAGCTAGTCTAGAAGGACTGTTGTCTTCTGTACCACAGGAAGCACTGAGCTAGTCTAGAAGGACTGTTGTCTTCTGTACCACAGGAAGCACTGAGCTAGTCTAGAAGGACTGTTGTCTTCTGTAACACAGGAAGCACTGAGCTAGTCTAGAAGGACTGTTGTCTTCTGTAACACAGGAAGCACTGAGCTAGTCTAGAAGGACTGTTGTCTTCTGTACCACAGGAAGCACTGAGCTAGTCTAGAAGGACTGTTGTCTTCTGTACCACAGGAAGTACTGAGCTAGTCTAGAAGGACTGTTGTCTTCTGTACCACAGGAAGCACTGAGCTAGTCTAGAAGGACTGTTGTCTTCTGTACCACAGGAAGCACTGAGCTAGTCTAGAAGGACTGTTGTCTTCTGTAACACAGGAAGCACTGAGCTAGTCTAGAAGGACTGTTGTCTTCTGTAACACAGGAAGCACTGAGCTAGTCTAGAAGGACTGTTGTCTTCTGTAACACAGGAAGCACTAAGCTAGTCTAGAAGGACTGTTGTCTTCTGTACCACAGGAAGCACTGAGCTAGTCTAGAAGGACTGTTGTCTTCTGTACCACAGGAAGCACTGAGCTAGTCTAGAAGGACTGTTGTCTTCTGTAACAAAGGAAGCACTGAGCTAGTCTAGAAGGACTGTTGTCTTCTGTACCACAGGAAGCACTGAGCTAGTCTAGAAGGACTGTTGTCTTCTGTAACACAGGAAGCACTGAGCTAGTCTAGAAGGACTGTTGTCTTCTGTACCACAGGAAGCACTGAGCTAGTCTAGAAGGACTGTTGTCTTCTGTAACACAGGAAGCACTGAGCTAGTCTAGAAGGACTGTTGTCTACTGTACCACAGGAAGCACTGAGCTAGTCTAGAAGGACTGTTGTCTACTGTACCACAGGAAGCACTGAGCTAGTCTAGAAGGACTGTTGTCTTCTGTACCACAGGAAGCACTGAGCTAGTCTAGAAGGACTGTTGTCTTCTGTACCACAGGAAGCACCGAGCTAGTCTAGAAGGACTGTTGTCTTCTGTAACACATGAAGCACTGAGCTAGTCTAGAAGGACTGTTGTCTTCTGTAACACATGAAGCACTGAGCTAGTCTAGAAGGACTGTTGTCTTCTGTACCACAGGAAGCACTGAGCTAGTCTAGAAGGACTGTTGTCTTCTGTACCACAGGAAGCACTGAGCTAGTCTAGAAGGACTGTTGTCTTCTGTACCACAGGAAGCACTGAGCTAGTCTAGAAGGACTGTTGTCTTCTGTACCACAGGAAGCACTGAGCTAGTCTAGAAGGACTGTTGTCTTCTGTACCACAGGAAGCACTGAGCTAGTCTAGAAGGACTGTTGTCTTCTGTACCACAGGAAGCACTGAGCTAGTCTAGAAGGACTGTTGTCTTCTGTAACACAGGAAGCACTGAGCTAGTCTAGAAGGACTGTTGTCTTCTGTACCACAGGAAGCACTGAGCTAGTCTAGAAGGACTGTTGTCTTCTGTAACACAGGAAGCACTGAGCTAGTCTAGAAGGACTGTTGTCTTCTGTACCACAGGAAGCACTGAGCTAGTCTAGAAGGACTGTTGTCTTCTGTAACACAGGAAGCACTGAGCTAGTCTAGAAGGACTGTTGTCTTCTGTAACACAGGAAGCACTGAGCTAGTCTAGAAGGACTGTTGTCTTCTGTAACACAGGAAGCACTGAGCTAGTCTAGAAGGACTGTTGTCTTCTGTACCACAGGAAGCACTGAGCTAGTCTAGAAGGACTGTTGTCTTCTGTACCACAGGAAGCACTGAGCTAGTCTAGAAGGACTGTTGTCTTCTGTAACACAGGAAGCACTGAGCTAGTCTAGAAGGACTGTTGTCTTCTGTTCCACAGGAAGCACTGAGCTAGTCTAGAAGGACTGTTGTCTTCTGTAACACAGGAAGCACTGAGCTAGTCTAGAAGGACTGTTGTCTTCTGTATCACAGGAAGCACTGAGCTAGTCTAGAAGGACTGTTGTCTTCTGTAACACAGGAAGCACTGAGCTAGTCTAGAAGGACTGTTGTCTTCTGTACCACAGGAAGCACTGAGCTAGTCTAGAAGGACTGTTGTCTTCTGTACCACAGGAAGCACTGAGCTAGTCTAGAAGGACTGTTGTCTTCTGTATCACAGGAAGCACTGAGCTAGTCTAGAAGGACTGTTGTCTTCTGTAACACAGGAAGCACTGAGCTAGTCTAGAAGGACTGTTGTCTTCTGTACCACAGGAAGCACTGAGCTAGTCTAGAAGGACTGTTGTCTTCTGTACCATAGGAAGCACTGAGCTAGTCTAGAAGGACTGTTGTCTTCTGTAACACAGGAAGCACTGAGCTAGTCTAGAAGGACTGTTGTCTTCTGTATCACAGGAAGCACTGAGCTAGTCTAGAAGGACTGTTGTCTTCTGTAACACAGGAAGCACTGAGCTAGTCTAGAAGGACTGTTGTCTTCTGTACCACAGGAAGCACTGAGCTAGTCTAGAAGGACTGTTGTCTTCTGTAACACAGGAAGCACTGAGCTAGTCTAGAAGGACTGTTGTCTTCTGTACCACAGGAAGCACTGAGCTAGTCTAGAAGTACTGTTGTCTTCTGTACCACATGAAGCACTCAGCTAGTCTAGAAGGACTGTTGTCTTCTGTACCACAGGAAGCACTGAGCTAGTCTAGAAGGACTGTTGTCTTCTGTATCACAGGAAGCACTGAGCTAGTCTAGAAGGACTGTTGTCTTCTGTACCACAGGAAGCACTGAGCTAGTCTAGAAGGACTGTTGTCTTCTGTAACACAGGAAGCACTGAGCTAGTCTAGAAGGACTGTTGTCTTCTGTACCTCAGGAAGCACTGAGCTAGTCTAGAAGGACTGTTGTCTTCTGTACCACAGGAAGTACTGAGCTAGTCTAGAAGGACTGTTGTCTTCTGTAACACAGGAAGCACTGAGCTAGTCTAGAAGGACTGTTGTCTTCTGTACCACAGGAAGCACTGAGCTAGTCTAGAAGGACTGTTGTCTTCTGTACCACAGGAAGCACTGAGCTAGTCTAGAAGGACTGTTGTCTTCTGTACCACAGGAAGCACTGAGCTAGTCTAGAAGGACTGTTGTCTTCTGTAACACAGGAAGCACTGAGCTAGTCTAGAAGGACTGTTGTCTTCTGTACCACAGGAAGCACTGAGCTAGTCTAGAAGGACTGTTGTCTTCTGTACCACAGGAAGCACTGAGCTAGTCTAGAAGGACTGTTGTCTTCTGTAACACAGGAAGCACTGAGCTAGTCTAGAAGGACTGTTGTCTTCTCTACCACAGGAAGCACTGAGCTAGTCTAGAAGGACTGTTGTCTACTGTACCACAGGAAGCACTGAGCTAGTCTAGAAGGACTGTTGTCTTCTGTACCACAGGAAGCACTGAGCTAGTCTAGAAGGACTGTTGTCTTCTGTAACACAGGAAGCACTGAGCTAGTCTAGAATGACTGTTGTCTACTGTACCACAGGAAGCACTGAGCTAGTCTAGAAGGACTGTTGTCTTCTGTACCACAGGAAGCACTGAGCTAGTCTAGAAGGACTGTTGTCTTCTGTACCACAGGAAGCACTGAGCTAGTCTAGAAGGACTGTTGTCTTCTGTACCACAGGAAGCACTGAGCTAGTCTAGAAGGACTGTTGTCTTCTGTACCACAGGAAGCACTGAGCTAGTCTAGAAGGACTGTTGTCTTCTGTAACACAGGAAGCACTGAGCTAGTCTAGAAGGACTGTTGTCTTCTGTACCACAGGAAGCACTGAGCTAGTCTAGAAGGACTGTTGTCTTCTGTAACACAGGAAGCACTGAGCTAGTCTAGAAGGACTGTTGTCTTCTGTACCACAGGAAGCACTGAGCTAGTCTAGAAGGACTGTTGTCTTCTGTAACACAGGAAGCACTGAGCTAGTCTAGAAGGACTGTTGTCTTCTGTAACACAGGAAGCACTGAGCTAGTCTAGAAGGACTGTTGTCTTCTGTAACACAGGAAGCACTGAGCTAGTCTAGAAGGACTGTTGTCTTCTGTACCACAGGAAGCACTGAGCTAGTCTAGAAGGACTGTTGTCTTCTGTACCACAGGAAGCACTGAGCTAGTCTAGAAGGACTGTTGTCTTCTGTAACACAGGAAGCACTGAGCTAGTCTAGAAGGACTGTTGTCTTCTGTTCCACAGGAAGCACTGAGCTAGTCTAGAAGGACTGTTGTCTTCTGTAACACAGGAAGCACTGAGCTAGTCTAGAAGGACTGTTGTCTTCTGTATCACAGGAAGCACTGAGCTAGTCTAGAAGGACTGTTGTCTTCTGTACCACAGGAAGCACTGAGCTAGTCTAGAAGGACTGTTGTCTTCTGTACCACAGGAAGCACTGAGCTAGTCTAGAAGTACTGTTGTCTTCTGTACCACATGAAGCACTCAGCTAGTCTAGAAGGACTGTTGTCTTCTGTACCACAGGAAGCACTGAGCTAGTCTAGAAGGACTGTTGTCTTCTGTATCACAGGAAGCACTGAGCTAGTCTAGAAGGACTGTTGTCTTCTGTACCACAGGAAGCACTGAGCTAGTCTAGAAGGACTGTTGTCTTCTGTAACACAGGAAGCACTGAGCTAGTCTAGAAGGACTGTTGTCTTCTGTACCTCAGGAAGCACTGAGCTAGTCTAGAAGGACTGTTGTCTTCTGTACCACAGGAAGTACTGAGCTAGTCTAGAAGGACTGTTGTCTTCTGTAACACAGGAAGCACTGAGCTAGTCTAGAAGGACTGTTGTCTTCTGTACCACAGGAAGCACTGAGCTAGTCTAGAAGGACTGTTGTCTTCTGTACCACAGGAAGCACTGAGCTAGTCTAGAAGGACTGTTGTCTTCTGTACCACAGGAAGCACTGAGCTAGTCTAGAAGGACTGTTGTCTTCTGTAACACAGGAAGCACTGAGCTAGTCTAGAAGGACTGTTGTCTTCTGTTCCACAGGAAGCACTGAGCTAGTCTAGAAGGACTGTTGTCTTCTGTAACACAGGAAGCACTGAGCTAGTCTAGAAGGACTGTTGTCTTCTGTACCACAGGAAGCACTGAGCTAGTCTAGAAGGACTGTTGTCTTCTGTACCACAGGAAGCACTGAGCTAGTCTAGAAGGACTGTTGTCTTCTGTATCACAGGAAGCACTGAGCTAGTCTAGAAGGACTGTTGTCTTCTGTACCACAGGAAGCACTGAGCTAGTCTAGAAGGACTGTTGTCTTCTGTACCACAGGAAGCACTGAGCTAGTCTAGAAGTACTGTTGTCTTCTGTACCACATGAAGCACTCAGCTAGTCTAGAAGGACTGTTGTCTTCTGTACCACAGGAAGCACTGAGCTAGTCTAGAAGGACTGTTGTCTTCTGTATCACAGGAAGCACTGAGCTAGTCTAGAAGGACTGTTGTCTTCTGTACCACAGGAAGCACTGAGCTAGTCTAGAAGGACTGTTGTCTTCTGTAACACAGGAAGCACTGAGCTAGTCTAGAAGGACTGTTGTCTTCTGTACCTCAGGAAGCACTGAGCTAGTCTAGAAGGACTGTTGTCTTCTGTACCACAGGAAGTACTGAGCTAGTCTAGAAGGACTGTTGTCTTCTGTACCACAGGAAGCACTGAGCTAGTCTAGAAGGACTGTTGTCTTCTGTTCCACAGGAAGCACTGAGCTAGTCTAGAAGGACTGTTGTCTTCTGTTCCACAGGAAGCACTGAGCTAGTCTAGAAGGACTGTTGTCTTCTGTAACACAGGAAGCACTGAGCTAGTCTAGAAGGACTGTTGTCTTCTGTAACACAGGAAGCACTGAGCTAGTCTAGAAGGACTGTTGTCTTCTGTACCTCAGGAAGCACTGAGCTAGTCTAGAAGGACTGTTGTCTTCTGTACCACAGGAAGCACTGAGCTAGTCTAGAAGGACTGTTGTCTTCTGTACCACAGGAAGCACTGAGCTAGTCTAGAAGGACTGTTGTCTTCTGTACCACAGGAAGCACTGAGCTAGTCTAGAAGGACTGTTGTCTTCTGTATCAGAGGAAGCACTAAGCAAGTCTAGAACACCTAAATTGTGGACCTGCCTTACTCCAAAGAGACCATGTTTGCATGTGGATTTTTTTAACTTAATATATTTTGTTTACGTTGTTTGCAAACTATGTGACATGAGGTAATAACATGCGAAAAAGGCAATACTTTTTTACAAATACATGATTATTTTATATATTTGTTTTCGCTAATCTGTTGAGTCCCTGAATGACAGGTTGCCACAACTCTGGATTCATCCATTTCATTTAACTCCTGAGACTCTTTCATTCTCTTTGTTGAGCCTGTTATTTTTTCCATTAACGCTACGACCATGAACATTTTTTTGTAAAGACCCGTCAAAGGCTAAGTCTGGAATTTTAACGCATCGTCTCGGTTTTTGGGGGGAATTGAAAAAAAAGTTACAATTTAATACGACTGCAATGTTTACAAACTAGATGAGCTGAAATGAAAGCAACATCTGACAATGAACACTCAGATTATACGTCTCATCTCGAAAAACAATGTACAGTGTGTTTAGATGGGTGTAATCTCGAGCCAGGCTTGTTGATTTGTAATCTGAGAATATCCTGCTATTGAGGGAGTTCTATTACGCTGAACTAGGTTGAACTGGACAATGGGCCGTCACGTCATCTGGCGACAGCGGGGAGGGAGGAGCGCTTTATCTTAAATCAAACAGTAAACTGGAGGAGCGCTTTATCTCAAATCAGACAGTAATCTGGAGGAGCGGTTTGTCTCAAATCAGACAGTAATCTGGAGGAGCGCTTTATCTCAAATCAGACAGTAATCTGGAGGAGCGCTTTATCTCAAATCAGACAGTAATCTGGAGGAGCACTTTATCTCGAATCAAACAGTAATCTGGAGGAGCGCTTTATCTCAAATCAGACAGTAATCTGGAGGAGCGCTTTATCTCGAATCAAACAGTAATCTGGAGGAGCGCTTTATCTCAAATCAGACAGTAATCTGGAGGAGCGCTTTATCTCGAATCAAACAGTAATCTGGAGGAGCGCTTTATCTCAAATCAGACAGTAATCTGGAGGAGCGCTTTATCTCGAATCAAACAGTAATCTGGAGGAGCGCTTTATCTCAAATCAGACAGTAATCTGGAGGAGCGCTTTATCTCGAATCAAACAGTAATCTGGAGGAGCGCTTTATCTCGAATCAAACAGTAATCTGGAGGAGCGCTTTATCTCAAATCAGACAGTAATCTGGAGGAGCGCTTTATCTCGAATCAAACAGTAATCTGGAGGAGCGCTTTATCTCAAATCAAACAGTAATCTGGAGGAGCGCTTTATCTCAAATCAGACAGTAATCTGGAGGAGCACTTTATCTCGAATCAAACAGTAATCTGGAGGAGCGCTTTATCTCAAATCAGACAGTAATCTGGAGGAGCGCTTTATCTCGAATCAAACAGTAATCTGGAGGAGCGCTTTATCTCGAATCAGACAGTAATCTGGAGGAGCGCTTTATCTCAAATCAGACAGTAATCTGGAGGAGCGCAAAAAACCCCAAAATTGAACTTTTTGGCAACAATGCAAAACGTTATGTTTGGCGTAAAAGCAACACAGCTCATCACCCTGACCACACCATCCCCACTGTCAAACATGGTGGTGGCAGCATCATGGTTTGGGCCTGCTTTTCTTCAGCAGGGACAGGGAAGATGGTTAAAATTGATGGGAAGATGGATGGAGCCAAATACAGGACCATTCTGGAAGAAAACCTGATGAAGTCTGCAAAAGACCTGAGACTGGGACGGAGATTTGTCTTCCAACAAGACAATGATCCAAAACATAAAGCAAAATCTACAATGGAATGGTTCAAAAATAAATATATCCAGGTGTTAGAATGGCCAAGTCAAAGTCCAGACCTGAATCCAATCGAGAATCTGTGGAAAGAACTGAAAACTGCTGTTCACCAATGCTCTCCATCCAACCTCACTGAGCTCGAGCTGTTTTGCAAGGAGGAATGGGAAAACATTTCAGTCTCTCGATGTGCAAAACTGATAGAGACATACCTCAAGCGACTTACAGCTGTAATCGCAGCAAAAGGTGGGGCTACAAAGTATTAACTTAAGGGGGCTGAATAATTTTGCACGCCCAATTTTTCAGTTTTTGATTTGTTAAAAAAGTTTGAAATATCCAATAAATGTTGTTCCACTTCATGATTGTGTCCCACTTGTTGTTGATTCTTCACAAAAAAATACATTTTTTTATCTTAATGTTTGAAGCCTGAAATGTGGTAAAAGGTCGCAAAGTTCAAGGGGGCCGAATACTTTCGCAAGGCACTGTATGTACGGCAGAACCAATTCGGAAAGATAGGTAGGAGCAAGCCCATGTAATTCTTTGTAGGTTAGCAGTAAAACCTTGAAATCAGCCCTTGCCTTAACAGGAAGCCAGTGTAGGGAGGCTAGCACTGGAGTAATATGATCAAATTACATACAGGACTCCTCAGATACACCCCTTATTACCGATGAAGGAAGGGAGGAATTACACACAGGACTCCTCGGAAAAACTCCTTATTACTGGTGAAGGTAAGAATTACACACAGGACTCCTTAGACACACCCCTTATTACTGGTGAAGGGAGGAATTACACACAGGACTCCTTAGACACACCCCTTATTACTGGTGAAGGGAGGAATTACATACAGGACTCTTCAGACACACCCCTTATTACTGGTGAAGGGAGGAATTACATACAGGACTCCTTAGACACACCCCTTATTACTGGTGAAGGGAGGAATTACATACAGGACTCCTCAGACACACCCCTTATTACTGGTGAAGGAAGATAGGAATTACATACAGGACTCCTCAGACACACCCCTTATTACTGGTGAAGGAAGGAATTACATACAGGACTCCTCAGACACACCCCTTATTACTGGTGAAGGGAGGAATTACATACAGGACTCCTCAGACACACCCCTTATTACTGGTGAAGGGAGGAATTACATACAGGACTCCTCAGACACACCCCTTATTACTGGTGAAGGGAGGAATTACATACAGGACTCTTCAGACACACCCCTTGAGAAGTGAAGTGCTCTAATCCGAGGGTCTTATGCAAATGATCAACATGTAAGGTACAGTAAGTTGTTTGCCTTTTTCCCCGGTAACACACAGACTCTCACACAAAGCTGTTTTCACACACTTTCACACTTCTGTACTTAGTGATAGAAGTCATAGGAGACAGCAGTGATAGGAGACAGTAGTGATAGGAGTGATAGGAGACAGCAGTGATAGGAGTGATAGGAGACAGCAGTGATAGGAGTCATAGGAGACAGCAGTGATAGGAGTCATAGGAGACAGCAGTGATAGGAGTCATAGGAGAGAGCAGTGATAGGAGTGATAGGAGAGAGCAGTGATAGGAGTGATAGGAGACAGCAGTGATAGGAGTCATAGGAGACAGCAGTGATAGGAGTGATAGGAGACAGCAGTGATAGGAGTGATAGGAGAGAGCAGTGATAGGAGTCATAGGAGACAGCAGTGATAGGAGTCATAGGAGACAGCAGTGATAGGAGTGATAGGAGAGAGCAGTGATAGGAGTGATAGGAGACAGCAGTGATAGGAGTGATAGGAGACAGCAGTGATAGGAGTCATAGGAGACAGCAGTGATAGGAGTCATAGGAGACAGCAGTGATAGGAGTGATAGGAGACAGCAGTGATAGGCGTGATAGGAGACAGCAGACGAATACATTCCGTAGCCACTAGCTAGCAGTCAGCTATCCTTTGCTAGCGGTCATCAGCTACCTTTATCCCCGACATCTCTTGCCAGTCTGTACAGTGCGACTCAAACCAGAGCAAGTCGGACTTATTCTTCTCCATATCTCCGGATTCCTACCACAAGCTCGGAACCTATTATTTTATTTAATTTTTTTTACATTTTTAATATGTTAATTTGTTTTTCCCACCTGGAATTATAGCAGCTAACGACCACTGAACGCACAGCCGCTAATCTGCGGCATGCTAGCTATATAAAGCACAGGCTTAAGAGACCCTCTGGACATATTTCTTCGGCAAACTAGACATATTTTGCCAATTGGCCTGGTTTACCACACGGAGCCCTGCTGATCCGTCCGCTGATGGAACTGCACCAGACTTCCCTCCGTCGCGTCATCCCTCTAAGGCCGTTCTGTTAGCCTGCTAGCCCCGTGCCGCTAGCTGCCTGAAGCACTGGACTTGTATGATCACCCGGCTACGCATGCCTTTCCATAACGTCACCATGCCGTGTCGATTGCTGTTCTGGGTTGTAACTATTATTTTATTTCACTGTAGAGCCTCTAGCACTGCTCAACACGCCTCGGCTAACAATTTAGTTCCACCTCCCACACACACAGTGACATCACCTGGTTTAAATGCTATTTCTCGAGACAATATCTCTTTCATTATCACTATATGCACAGGTTTACCCCCACTGTATTCACATCCTACTATATCATTGTCTGTACATTATGCCTTGAATATATTCTACCGTGCTCATGTAACAGTATAATTTTAGACCGTCCCCTCGCCCATACCTGGGCGAACCAGGGACCCTCTGCACACATCAACAACAGTCACCCACGAAGCATCGTTACCCACGATGCTTCGTGTGTCTCAGAGCAAGTGACGTCACCGATTGAAATGCTATTTAGCACCACACTAAGCTTGCCGTCACACACAGAAATCTGCTCCTTTTACTCTCTGTTCTGAACGTACTAGGCGTCCAGTTCTGTTAGCCTTTAGCCGTACCGTTATCCTACTCCTCCTCTGTTCCTCCGGTGATGTAGAGGTTAATCCTGCAGTGTCTACCTCCACTCCCATCCCCCAGGATTCTGTTGACATCTGTTGACTTCCGTAAAAGCCTTGGTTTCATGCATGTTAACATTAGAAGTCTCCTCCCTAAGTTTGTTTTATTCACTGCCCGAGCACACTCCACCAGTCCGGATGTCCTAGCCGTGTCTGAATCCTGGCAAAAACCTTGAAATTTACATTCCTAACTATAACATTTTCTGACAAGATAGAACTGCCAAAGGGGACAGTGTTGCAATTTACTGCAACGATAATCTGCAGAGTTCTGTCTTACTATCCAGGTCTGTACCCAAAGAATTTGAGCTTCTACTTCTAAAAATGAACCTTTCCAGAAACAAGTCTCTCACCGTTGCCGCTTGCTATAGACCACCCTCTGCCCCAAGCTGTGCCCTGGACACCATATGTGATTTGATTGCAGCACATCTATCTTCTGAGCTCGTGCTGCTAGGTGACCTAAACTGGGACATGCTTCACACTCCGGCCATCCTACAATCTAAGCTTGATGCCCTCAATCTCGCACAACTTATCAATGAACCTACCAGATATAAACCCAAATCCGTAAACACGGGCACCCTCATAGATATCATCCTAACTAACTCACCCTCCAAATACACTGCTAATTTCAACCAAGATCTCAGCGATCACTGCCTCATTGCCTGCATCCGTAATGGGTCTGTGGTCAAACGACCACCCCTCATCACTGTCAAACGCTCCCTAAAACACTTCTGCGAGCAGGCCTTTCTAATCGACCTGGCCGGGGTCAATGACATTGACCTCATCCCGACAGTAGAGGATACCTGGTTATTCTTTAAAAGTGCCCTCCTCACCATCTTAAATAAACACGCCCCATTCAAAAAATGTAGAACCTGGAATAGATATAGCCCTTGGTTCACTCCAGACCTGTCTGCCCTTAACCAACACAAAAACATCCTGCTGCATTCTGCATTAGCATCGAATAGCCCCCGTGATATGAAACTTTTCAGGGAAGTTAGGAACCAATATACACAGGCAGTTAGGAAAGCAAAGGCCAGCTTTTTAAACAGTAATTTGCATCCTGCAGTACAAACTCAAAAAAGTTCTGGGACAGTGTAAAGTCCATGGAGAACAAAAGCACCTCCTCCCAGCTACCCACTGCTCTGAGGATAGGAAACACTGTTACAACCGACAAATCCACTGTAATTGATCATTTCAATAAGCATTTCTCTACGGCTGGCCATGCTTTCCACCCTTCTACCGCTACCCCGGTCAACTGCCCGGCACCCTCCACAGCAACCCGCCCAAGCCCCCACCATTTCTCCTTCACCCATATCCAGATAGCTGATGTTCTGAAAGAGCCTCAAAATCTGGACCCCTACAAATCAGCCAGGCTAGACAATCTGGACCCTCTCTTTCTAAAATGATCTTCCAAAATTGTTGCAACCCCTATTTACTAGCCTGTTCAACCTCTCTTTCGTAGCCAAGTTAACAAACATATTACTGACCATTTTGAATCACATCGTACCTTCTCTGCTATGCATTCTGGTTTCCGAGCTGGTCATGGGTGCACCTCAGCCAGGCTCAAGGTCCTTAACGATATCATAACCGCCATCGATAAGAGACATTACTGTGCAGCTGTATTCATCGACCTGGCCAAGGCTTTCGACTCTGTCAATCACCACATTCTGATTGGAAGACTCAACAGCCTTGGTTTCTCAAATGATTGCCTCGCCTGATTCACCAACTACTTCTCTGATAGACGCAAATAAAACTAAATGCATGATCTTCAACCGATCATTGCCCGCACCCGCCCGCCCATCCAGCATCACTACTCTGGACAGCTCTGACTTTGAATTCGTGGATAACTACAAATACCTAGGTGTCGGGCTAGACATAACTCTCCTTCCAGACTCACGTTAAGCATCTCCAATAAAAAAATTAAATCCAGAAACAGCTTCCTATTTCGCAACAAAGCTTCCTTCATTCATGCTGCCAAACATACCCTCGTAAAACTGACCATCCTACCGATCCTTGACTTCAGCGATGTCATCTATAAAATAGCCTCCAACACTCTACTCAGCAAACTGGATGTAGTCTATCACAGTGCCATCCGTTTTGCCACCAAAGCCCCATAAACTACTGACCACTGCGATCTATACGCTTTCGTTGGCTGGCCCTCGCTTCATACTCGTCGCCAAACCCACTGGCTACAGGTTATCTACAAGTCTCTGCTAGGTAAAGCCCGGCCAATCTCAGCTCGCTGGTCACCATAGCAGCCCTCACTCATAGCCCGCGCTCCAGCAGGTAAATCTCACTGGTCACCCCCAAAGCCAATTCCTCCTTTGGTCGACTTTCCTTCCAGTTCTCTGTTGACACTGACTGGAACGAACTGCAAAAATCACTGAAGCTGGGGACTCAGATCTCCCTCACTAGCTTTAAGAACCAGCTGTCAGAGCAGCTCACAGATCACTGCACCTGTTCATAGCCCATCTGTATACAGCCCATCTATCTACCTCATCCTCATACTGTATATATTTATGTTTCTCCTTTTTCACCACAGTATCTCTACTTGCACATCCATCTTTTGCACATCTACCATTAACTCCCTTATTTGACCTAATTTCCACTCACTGTATATAGACTTTAAAAAAAATTATACTGTATTATTGACTGTATGTTTTGTTCATTCCATGTGTAACTCTGTGTTGTTGTACGTGTCGAACTGCTTTGCTTTATCTTGGCCAGGTCGCAGTTGCAAATGAGAACTTGTTCTCAACTTGCCAACATGGTTAAATAAAGGTGAAATAAAAAGTGATACCATACTGTCCTTTGATAAACAGAATGTTGGTAGAATGTTATGTTACATGGTAGATACAGTATGTTACATAGTAGATACAGTATGTTACATGGTAGATACAGTATGTTACAATACAGTATGTTACATGGTAGATACAGTATGTTACATGGTAGAGAGAGAGAGAGAGAGAGAGAGAGAGAGAGAGAGAGAATCTTAGACATTCCCCAGAAGAGGAAATTGGAAGTGACATTACATATAGACCATAAGCCCTCTCTGAGAAAGATAGAGACATCTCTGAATAACTATTATCTCTGGTGTCCATGTCACACAGGAGACAGTAAATATAGACCATAGGCCCTCTCTGAGAAGGATAGAGACATCTCTGAATAACTATTATCTCTGGTGTTCATGTCACACAGGAGACAGTAAATATAGACCATAGGCCCTCTCTGAGAAAGATAGAGACATCTCTGAATAACTATTGTTTCTGGTGTCCATGTCACACAGGAGACAGTAAATATAGATCTCAGGCCCTCTCTGAGAAAGATAGAGACATCAGTTATTATTTGTGAGTTCACCGTCTTGCATTGAGCTATCGACTGTTCACCCTGCTGCTGTTTTCAACATCACATCAGAGTCTCAGATTAAACCACTGCTTAAAATATAACAGGAAGTGGACCGACTGAGTTTCAAATGGTGTGAATGACATCACCACTGAAACCCCTCTGAGACAGATGCAGACATACAGTCTAACACATATCTCTGAAAAACTCTCCTCACTAAGACAGCAGAGAAAACATTAGACTTCTCTGCTGTTTAGGTCCTGCAGCTATCACATTGCAGCAGAATGAAGAGTTAGAATAGACTTCTCTGCTGTTTAGGTCCTGCAGCTATCACGTTGCAGCAGAATGAAGAGTTAGACTAGACTTCTCTGCTGTTTATGTCCTGCAGCTATCAGGTTGTAGTAGTGTGAAGAGTTAGACTAGACTTCTCTGCTGTTTAGGTCCTGCAGCTATCACCTTGCAGCAGTATGAAGTGCGCATGCTCATTTTTTTGCAATACACCCTCTTACATCTACAGTTCATAACAGACAGACAGGCAGGAGACAGACAGAGAGGGGGAGAAAGAGGGAGATACAGACAGACAGAGAGGGGGAGAGAGAGGGAGACACAGACAGACAGAGAGGGGGAGAGAGAGGGAGATACAAACAGAGAGGGGGAGAGAGAGGGAGATACAGACAGACAGAGAGGGTGAGAGAGAGGGATATACAGACAGACAGAGAGGGGGAGAGAGAGGGAGACACAGACAGACAGAGAGGGGGAGAGAGAGGGAGACACAGACAAACAAACAGACATACAGGCAGAGACAGACAGAGAGGGGGAGAGAGAGAGGGAGATACAGACAGACAGAGATGGGGAGAGAGAGGGAGACACAGACAGACAGAGAGGGGGAGAGAGAGGGAGACACAGACAAACAAACAGACATACAGGCAGAGACAGACAGAGAGATGGAGAGAGAGAGAAAATATGTGTGAAAACCTTAGACACATAGACCCCCCTCCGTCCCGGAAAGAGGAAACGAGGGGTGTGAGTAAATGTCTCTGATGAACTATTATCTCTGTTGTCCATGTCACACAGGAGACAGCATAGTAGATACAACTCTACCCAGGATACAGCATAGTAGATACAACTCTACCCAGGAGACAGCATAGTAGATACAACTCTACCCAGGAGACAGCATAGTAGATACAACTCTACCCAGGAGACAGCATAGTAGATACAACTCTACCCAGGACACAGCATAGTAGATACAACTCTACCCAGGAGACAGCATAGTAGATACAACTCTACCCAGCATAGTAGATACAACTCTACCCAGGAGACAGGATAGTAGATACAACTCTACCCAGCAGACAGCATAGTAGATACAACTCTACCCAGGAGACAGCATAGTAGATACAACTCTACCCAGGAGACAGCATAGCAGATACAACTCTACCCAGGAGACAGCATAGTAGATACAACTCTACCCAGGAGACAGCATAGTAGATACAACTCTACCCAGGACACAGCATAGTAGATACACAACTCTACCCAGCAGACAGCATAGTAGATACAACTCTACCCAGGAGACAGCATAGTAGATACAACTCTACCCAGCATAGTAGATACAACTCTAGACAAGAGACAGCATAGTAGATACAACTCTAACCAGGAGACAGCATAGTATATACAACTCTACCCAGGAGACAGCATAGTATATACAACTCTACCCAGGAGACAGCATAGTAGATACAACTCTAGACAAGAGACAGCATAGTAGATACAACTCTACCCAGGAGACAGCATAGTAGATACAACTCTACCCAGGAGACAGCATAGTAGATACAACTCTACCCAGGAGACAGCATAGTAGATACAACTCTACCCAGGACACAGCATAGTAGATACAACTCTACCCAGGAGACAGCATAGTAGATACAACTCTACCCAGGACACAGCATAGTAGATACAACTCTACCCAGGAGACAGCATAGTAGATACAACTCTACCCAGGAGACAGCATAGTAGATACAACTCTACCCAGCATAGTAGATACAACTCTACCCAGGAGACAGCATAGTAGATACAACTCTACCCAGCAGACAGCATAGTAGATACAACTCTACCCAGGAGACAGCATAGTAGATACAACTCTACCCAGGAGACAGCATAGTAGATACAACTCTACCCAGGAGACAGTATAGTAGATACAACTCTACCCAGCAGACAGCATAGTAGATACAACTTTAGACAAGAGACAGCATAGTAGATACAACTCTACCCAGCAGACAGCATAGTAGATACAACTCTACCCAGGAGACAGCATAGTAGATACAACTCTACCCAGGAGGCAGCATAGTAGATACAACTCTACCCAGGAGACAGCATAGTAGATACAACTCTACCCAGGAGGCAGCATAGTAGATACAACTCTACCCAGGAGACAGCATAGTAGATACAACTCTACCCAGCAGACAGCATAGTAGATACAACTCTACCCAGGAGACAGCATAGTAGATACAACTCTACCCAGGAGACAGCATAGTAGATACAACTCTACCCAGGAGACAGCATAGTAGATACAACTCTAACCAGGAGACAGCATAGTAGATACACAACTCTACCCAGGAGACAGCATAGTAGATACAACTCTACCCAGGAGACAGCATAGTAGATACAACTCTACCCAGCAGACAGCATAGTAGATACAACTCTACCCAGCAGACAGCATAGTAGATACAACTCTACCCAGGAGACAGCATAGTAGATACAACTCTACCCAGCAGACAGCATAGTAGATACAACTCTACCCAGGAGACAGCATAGTAGATACAACTCTACCCAGGAGACAGCATAGTAGATACAACTCTACCCAGGAGACAGCATAGTAGATACAACTCTAACCAGGAGACAGCATAGTAGATACACAACTCTACCCAGGAGACAGCATAGTAGATACAACTCTACCCAGGAGACAGCATAGTAGATACAACTCTACCCAGGAGACAGCATAGTAGATACAACTCTACCCAGGAGACAGCATAGTAGATACAACTCTACCCAGGAGACAGCATAGTAGATACAACTCTACCCAGGAGACAGCATAGTAGATACAACTCTACCCAGGACACAGCATAGTAGATACAACTCTACCCAGGAGACAGCATAGTAGATACAACTCTACCCAGGAGACAGCATAGTAGATACAACTCTACCCAGCATAGTAGATACAACTCTACCCAGGAGACAGCATAGTAGATACAACTCTACCCAGCAGACAGCATAGTAGATACAACTCTACCCAGGAGACAGCATAGTAGATACAACTCTACCCAGGAGACAGCATAGTAGATACAACTCTACCCAGGAGACAGTATAGTAGATACAACTCTACCCAGCAGACAGCATAGTAGATACAACTTTAGACAAGAGACAGCATAGTAGATACAACTCTACCCAGCAGACAGCATAGTAGATACAACTCTACCCAGGAGACAGCATAGTAGATACAACTCTACCCAGGAGGCAGCATAGTAGATACAACTCTACCCAGGAGACAGCATAGTAGATACAACTCTACCCAGGAGGCAGCATAGTAGATACAACTCTACCCAGGAGACAGCATAGTAGATACAACTCTACCCAGCAGACAGCATAGTAGATACAACTCTACCCAGGAGACAGCATAGTAGATACAACTCTACCCAGGAGACAGCATAGTAGATACAACTCTACCCAGGAGACAGCATAGTAGATACAACTCTAACCAGGAGACAGCATAGTAGATACACAACTCTACCCAGGAGACAGCATAGTAGATACAACTCTACCCAGGAGACAGCATAGTAGATACAACTCTACCCAGCAGACAGCATAGTAGATACAACTCTACCCAGCAGACAGCATAGTAGATACAACTCTACCCAGGAGACAGCATAGTAGATACAACTCTACCCAGCAGACAGCATAGTAGATACAACTCTACCCAGGAGACAGCATAGTAGATACAACTCTACCCAGGAGACAGCATAGTAGATACAACTCTACCCAGGAGACAGCATAGTAGATACAACTCTAACCAGGAGACAGCATAGTAGATACACAACTCTACCCAGGAGACAGCATAGTAGATACAACTCTACCCAGGAGACAGCATAGTAGATACAACTCTACCCAGGAGACAGCATAGTAGATACAACTCTACCCAGGAGACAGCATAGTAGATACAACTCTACCCAGGAGACAGCATAGTAGATACAACTCTACCCAGGAGACAGCATAGTAGATACAACTCTACCCAGGAGACAGCATAGTAGATACAACTCTACCCAGGAGACAGCATAGTAGATACAACTCTATTAAGGAGACAGCATAGTAGATACAACTCTACCCAGGAGACAGCATAGTAGATACAACTCTACCCAGGAGACAGCATAGTAGATACAACTCTACCCAGGAGACAGCATAGTAGATACAACTCTACCCAGGAGACAGCATAGTAGATACAACTCTACCCAGGAGACAGCATAGTAGATACAACTCTATTAAGGAGACAGCATAGTAGATACAACTCTACCCAGGAGACAGCATAGTAGATACAACTCTACCCAGGAGACAGCATAGTAGATACAACTCTACCCAGGAGACAGCATAGTAGATACACAACACTACCCAGGAGTCAGCATAGTAGATACACAACACTACCCAGGAGACAGCATAGTAGATACAACTCTACCCAGGAGACAGCATAGTAGATACAACTCTACCCAGCATAGTAGATACAACTCTACCCAGGAGACAGCATAGTAGATACACAACTCTACCCAGGAGACAGCATAGTAGATACAACTCTACCCAGAAGACAGCATAGTATATACAACTCTACCCAGGAGACAGCATAGTAGATACAACTCTACCCAGGAGACAGCATAGTAGATACAACTCTACCCAGGACACAGCATAGTAGATACAACTCTACCCAGGACACAGCATAGTAGATACAACTCTACCCAGGAGACAGCATAGTAGATACAACTCTACATGGCCATTGATGGCTGACGACATTGCAAGACTTAATGCAGCATTTCAATTATTTTATCATTATTAATATATCTATTTATTTTACAAACTAATATACACTGTGGTAAACTAAACTAACATAAACTAAAATTACACACTAATCTACACTGTAGTAAACTAAACTAATATAAACTGTATATACAAACTAATCTTCACTGTGATAAACAAACATGGTTCTCAGAAAATAAGTCTGTGGTCACATGGTGGTGGTTCGTGTCGTACTATTGGTTAGACAGTTTCCCCTTTAATGAGGTTGACTGTTAAAACTGTCTCTGATATTAGACTGAGTCATACAGAGACTCCAGCTGTGCAGCGAACAGACAGGAACCAACAACTGAGATAACAGCAGAAGATACAACAGTAGAAGATACAACAGTAGAAGATACAACAGTAGAAGATACAACAGTAGAAGTTACAACAGTAGAAGATACAAGAGTAGAAGTTATAAGAGTAGAAATTACAATTTGAAGACAAAGAACCTAAACAAATAAAGACCATGGATATTGATGATCACATATACCGAAACGAAAGACCCATCATGCCCTGCAAGAAGGATGGAGTTGGTGATCAACATTCAGGTAACAGTTTATCCTGGTGTAGTGCTCAACACACACACACACACACACACACACACACACACACACACACACACACACACACACTCACACTCACACATGACATATGCACACACACACACACACACACACACACACACACACACACACACACACACACACACACACACACACACACACACACCAACAAGCAAACTTTTTTGCAACGTTCCTGCACTCTATGAACACACACCAGACTCTACACACACACACACACACACACACACACACACACACACACACACAGAAAACATATGCCCACACACACATAAATACAGACATTTCTCATTTCCTGAACTATTCACACCATTGAGTCAATACATGCTAGAATCACCTTTGGCAGCGATTACAACTGTGTGTCTCTGGGTAAGTCTCTAAGATCTTTATACACCTGGACTGTACAATATTTGTCCATTATTCTTTACTACATTTTTCAAAACTCTGTCAAATTGATTGTTGATCATTGCTAGACAACCATTTTCAAGTGTTACCATAGATTTCCAAGCAAGTATTTGTCAAAACTGTAACTCTGCAAACTCCAGTGTATATTTGGCCTTGTGCTGTAGGTTATTGTCCTGCTGAACGGTGAATACCTCTCCCTGTGTCCCGGTGTAAAGCAAACTGAAGCAGGTTTTCCTCTAGGATTTTGCTTAGCTCCATTCTGTGTCTTTATTTATCCTGAAAAAACACCCCAGACTTATCAAATCTAACTTTATTAGTCACATGCGCCGATCACAAGAAATCAAATCAAACTTTATTAGTCACATGCGCCGAACACAACAGGTGTAGACTTTACCGTGAAATGCTTGTTTCCAAGCCCACAAGAAGAAGAAAATATTTACCAAGTTGGATACAATCAAAAGTAGAAATAAAAACTATAGACAATATATACAGGGGGTAGAGTCAGAGTCAATGTGGAGGCTATATACAGGGTGTTACGGTACAGAGTCAATGTGGAGGCTATATACAGGGGCTACTGGTACAGAGTCAATGTGGAGGCTATGTACAAGGGGCAACGGTACAGAGTCAATGTGGAGGCTATATACAGGGGGTAGAGTCAGAGTCAATGTGGAGGCTATATACAGGGTGTTACGGTACAGAGTCAATGTGGAGGCTATATACAGTGGGTAGAGTCAGAGTCAATGTGGAGGCTATATACAGGGTGTTACGGTACAGAGTCAATGTGGAGGCTATATACAGGGTATTACGGTACAGAGTCAATGGGGAGGCTATATACAGGGTATTACGGTACAGAGTCAATGTGGAGGCCATATACAGGGTGTTACGGTACAGAGTCAATGTGGAGACTATATACAGGGTGTTACGGTACAGAGTCAATGTGGAGGCTATATACAGGGGGCACCGGTACAGAGTCAATGTGGAGGCTATATACAGGGGGCACCGGTACAGAGTCAATGTGGAGGCTATATACAGGGGGTACTGGTACAGAGTCAATGTGGAGGCTATATACAGGGGGTAGAGTCAGAGTCAATGTGGAGGCTATATACAGGGGGTAGAGTCAGAGTCAATGTGGAGGCTATATACAGGGTATTACGGTACAGAGTCAATGTGGAGGCTATATACAGGGGGTACTGGTACAGAGTCAATGTGGAGGCTATATACAGGGGGTACTGGTACAGAGTCAATGTGGAGGCTATATACAGGGGGCACCGGTACAGAGTCAATGTGGAGGCTATATACAGGGGGTACCGGTACAGAGTCAATGTGGAGGCTATATACAGGGGGCACCGGTACAGAGTCAATGTGGAGACTATATACAGGGGGTACTGGTACAGAGTCAATGTGGAGGCTATATACAGGGGGTACTGGTACAGAGTCAATGTGGAGGCTATATACAGGGGGCACTGGTACAGAGTCAATGTGGAGGCTATATACAGGGGGCACTGGTACAGAGTCAATGTGGAGGCTATATACAGGGGGCACTGGTACAGAGTCAATGTGGAGGCTATATACAGGGAGCACCGGTACAGAGTCAATGTGGAGGCTATATACAGGGGGTACCGGTACAGAGTCAATGTGGAGGCTATATACAGGGGGCACCGGTACAGAGTCAATGTGGAGACTCTATACAGGGGGCACCGGTACCGAGTCAGTGTGCAGGGGTACAGGTTAGTTGAGGTAATATGTACATGTAGGTGGGGGCGAAGTGACTATTTAACAAACAAACAGCGAGTAGCAGCAGTGTACAAGGGGAGGGGGGTCAATGTAAATTGGTAACGAGTACAGTATATACATATGAGATGAGTATGTAAACAATGTGGCATAGTTAAAGTGGCTAGTGATACATGTATTACATAAAGATGCAGTAGATGATATAGAGTACAGTATATACGTATACATATGAGATGAGTAATGTAGGGTATGTAAACATTATATTAAGTAGCATTGTTTAAAGTGGCTAGTGATATATTTTACACCAATTTCCATCAATTCCCATTATTAAAGTGGCTGGAGTTGAGTCAGTGTGTTGGCAGCAGCCACTCAATGCTTGTGGTGGCTGTTTCACAGTCTGATGGCCTTGAGATAGAAGCTGTTTTTCAGTCTCTCTGTCCCTGCTTTGATGCACCTGTGCTGACCTCGCCTTCTGGATGATAATGGGGTGAACAGGCAGTGGCTCGGGTGGTTGTTGTCCTTGATGTTCTTTATGGCCTTCCTGTGACATCGGGTGGTGTAGGTGTCCTGGAGGGCAGGTAGTTTGCCCCCGGTGATGCGTTTTGCAGACCTCACTACCCTCTGGAGAGCCTTGCGGTTGTGGGCGGAGCAGTTGCCGTACCAGGCGGTGATACAGCCCGACAGGATGCTCTCGATTGTGCATCTGTAGAAGTTTGTGAGTGCTTTTGGTGACAAGCCAAATTCCTTCAGCCTCCTGAGGTTGAAGAGGCGCTGATGCGCCTTCTTCACCACGCTGTCTGTGTGGGTGGACCAATTCAGTTTGTCCGTGATGTGTTCGCTGAGGAACATAAAACTTATTACCCTCTCCACTACTGTCCCATCGATGTGGATAGGGGGGTGCTCCCTCTGCTGTTTCCTGAAGTCCACAATCATCTCCTTTGTTTTGTTGACGTTGAGTGTGAGGTTATTTTCCTGACACCACACTCCGAGTCGTTTAGCTCAGTTATCTTCGCTTTTTTGGGAACAATAACAATGGTGGCCCTCTTGAAGCATGTGGGAACCACAGACTTTGATAAGGGTTGATTGAATATGTCCGTAAACACACCAGCCAGCTGGTCTGCGCATGCTCTGAGGGCGCGGCTGGGGATGCCGTCTGGGCCTGCAGTCTTGCGAGGGTTAACCCATGGAAATGTTTCACTCACGTTGGCTGCAGTGAAGGAGAGTCCACAGGTTTTTGTTGCAGGCCATGTCAGTGGCACTGTATTGTCCTCAAAGCGGGCAAAAAAGTTATTTAGTCTGCCTGGGAGCAAGACATCCTGGTCCGTCACAGGGCTGGTTTTCTTTTTGTAATACGTGATTGACTGGAGACCCTGCCGCATACCTCGTGTCTGAGCCGTTGAATTGTGACTCTACTTTGTCTCTACACTGACGCTTAGCTTGTTTGATTGCCGTGTGGAGGGAATAGCTACAATGTTTGTATTCGGTCATGTTTCCGGTCACATTGCCCTTGTTAAAAGCAGTGGTTCGCGCTTTCAGTTTCACGCGAATGCTGCCGTCAATCCACGGTTTCTGGTTTGGGAATGTTTTAATCGTTGCTATGGGAACGACATCATCAATGCACTTTCTAATGAACTCGCTCACCGAATCAGCGTATTCGTCAATGTTGTTGTTGGAAGCAATGCGGAACATATCCCAGTCCACGTGATCGAAGCAGTCTTGAAGCGTGGAATCAGATTGGTCGGACCAGTGTTGAACAGACCTGAGCGCGTGAGCTTCTTGTTCTAGTTTCTGTCTGTAGGCTTGAAGCAACAAATGGAGTCGTGGTCAGCTTTTCCGACAGGAGGGCGGGGGAGGGTCTTATATGCATCGCAGAAGTTAGAATAGCAATGATCCATGGTTTTACCAGCCCTGATTGCGCAATCGATATGCTGATACAATTTAGGGAGTCTTGTTTTCAGATTAGCCTTGTTAAATTCCCCAGCTCCAATGAATGCAGCCTCAGCATATGTGGTTTCCAGTTTGCAAAGAGTAAAGACAAAGTTTGCTCAGGGCTATCGATGTGTCTGCTTGGGGGGGAATATATACAGCTGTGATTATAATCGAAGAGAATTCCCTTGGTAGATAATGCGGCCGACATTTGATTGTGAGGAATTCTAAGTCAGGTGAACAGAAGGACTTGAGTTCCTGTATGTTGTTGTGATCACACCACGTCTCGTTAATCATAAGGCATACGCCCCCGCCCCTCTTCTTACCAGGAAAATGTTTGTTTCTGTCGGCGTGAAGAAACCAGCTGGCTGCACCGATTCCGTTAGCGTCTCTCGAGTGAGCCATGTTTCCATGAAGCAAAGAACGTTAGTCTCTTATGTCTCTCTGGAATGCTACCCTTGCTCGGATTTCATCAACCTTGTTGTCAAGAGACTGGACATTGGCGAGTAGTATGCTAGGGAGCGCTGTGCGATGTGCCCGTCTCCGGAGCCTGACCAGAAGACCGCTTCGTTTGCCTCTTTTACGACGTCGTTGTTTTGGGTCGCAGGCTGGGATCCATTCCGTTGTCCTGGGTGGAAGCCAGAACACAGGATCTGCTTTGCGAAAGTCATATTCCTGGTTAGTACTGATGGTGAGTTGACGTTGCTCTTATATTCATTAGTTCTTCCCGACTGTATGTAATGAAACCTAAGATTGCCTGGGGTACCAATGTAAGAAATAACACATAAAAAAAACAAAATACTGCATAGTTTCCTAGCAACGCGGCCATCTTTGTCGGAGTCGGAAGTAGGTCACCATGATAGTTCATTGGTGATCTGGACACCAAAGAACTTGAAACTCTCGAACCGCTCCACTACAGCCTCATCTATGTTAATGTGGGCCTGTTCGGCTCGCCTTTTCCTGTTGTCCACGATCAGCTCCTTTGTTTTGAGGGAGAGGTTGTTGTCCTGGCACCACACCGGCAGTTCTCTGACCTCCTCCCTATAGGTCGTCTTATCGTTTTCGGTGATCAGGCCTACCAATGTTGTGTCGTCAGCAAACTTAATGATGGCGTTGGAGTCATGTTCGGCCATGCAGTCGTGTGTGAACAGGGAATACAGGAGGGGACTAAGTACACACCCCTGAGGGGCCCCAGTGTTGAGGATCAGCGTGGCAGACGTGGCAGGATCAGCGTTGCCTACTCTTACCACCCGGAGGGGGGGGGGTCATCAGGAAGTCCAGGATCCAGTTGCAGAGGGAGGTGTTTAGTCCCAAAGTCTTTAGCTTAGTGATGAGCTTTGTGGGTACTATGGTGGGTACTACGCTGATCTGTAGTTAATGAACAGCATTCTCACATACAGTGGGGAGAACAAGTATTTGATACACCGATGATTTTGCAGGTTTTCCTACTTACAAAGCATGTAGAGGTCTGTAATTTTTATTATAGGTACACTTCAACTGTGAGAGACTGAATCTAAAACAAAAATCCAGAAAATCACATTGTAAGATTTTTAAGTAATTAATTTGCATCGGTGGCGAACCGTTTGTCGTCGATACCTGGAGGTGGTATTGAGACGAGCCGACCGGACTCTCTTCCAGATGCAACGACAGCGGCGAACAAATATTTGGGCCGAGGGTACGCCGACCTTTTCCTCTTGCTCCGTGAAGAGCGGGGGCTGATAACCCAGGGAACACTCAAAGGGTGAGAGACAGGTGGCAGAGCAAGGAAGGGTGTAGCGGACATATTCTACCCACACTAGTTGCTGACTCCAGGTGGTGGGGTTGGCTGAGACCAGGCAGCAAAGAGTCGTCTCCAGGCCTTGGTTGGCCTGCTCCAACTGGCTGTTGGACTGGGGGTGGCCTCGGAGGACAGACTGGCCGACAACCCAATGAATGTGCAGAATGCCTTCCAGAACCGGGGAGAGAACTGAGGACCCCGGTTGTAGACCATGTCCACTGGGAGTCCATGGATCTGTAAGATGTGCTGCACCATGAGCTGTGCCATCTCTTTGGCAGAGGGTAGCTTGGGGAGAGGAATGAGGGCGGCTTTGGAAAACCTTTGGCAGAGGGTAGCTTGGGGAGAGTAATGAAGTGGGCGGCTTTGGAAAAGCTTTGGCAGAGGGTATCTTGGGGATAGGAATGAGGGCGGCTTTGGAAAACCGGTCCACTATTGTCAGAATGGCGGTGTTGCCGTCAGATGGGGGGAGACCCGTAACAAAGTCCAGGGATATGTGAGTCCAGGGACGGTGCGGAACAGGCAGAGGTTGAAGGAGACTAGCCGGAGCTTGCCGGGGGGTCTTGTTCTGTGCACAGATCGTGCATGAAGCGAAGAACGCCGACAGTCATGAACCATGGTAGGCCACCAAAAGCATTGATGCACAAAGGCCAGGGTCCGACGGGAGCCCAGGCAGCAGGCAAGCTTGGAGGAGTGGGCCCACTCCAGGACCGAGGATCGGATATCGTCAGGAACAAACATCCGGTTATAAGGCCCACCTAGCTTGTCTGGAATTGAGACGCTTGGTGGTGCAGAGATATTCCAGGCTCTTGTGGTTTGTCCACACAATGAACGGATGTTCCGCTCAGCCAGTGTCTCCACTCCTCCAATGCCATCTTCACCGCGAGAAGCTCACGATTCCCCACATTGTAGTTCCTCTCCGTTGCTTTGAGCCAATGGGAGAAGGCAGCACAACTTGAGGTCCAGGGCAGAACGCTGGTTCAGGACAGCCCCCACCCGACATCCGAAGCAGCGGCCTCCACAAAGAACTGGCGGGACGGGTCAGGATGAACCAAGATGGGTGGTGTGGTGAAACGGTGCTTGAGATCTCGGGAACATCCCAGTCAGCAGCTGGGGACCATGCAAATAGAACCTTGGGAGAGGTGCGTACAGACAGGGTGGAAGCCAGGGTGCTGTAACCCCGGATAAAGCAGCAATAGACTTTGGCGAATTCCAGGAAACGCTGCAGTTGCACTCTGGACGTAAGCATGGGCCAATGCACCACCTCTCTCTCCTTCCCGGGATCCATCTGTACACTACCTGAGGCGATGATGTAACTCTGGAAGGGGATGGTGGAGCGATGGAATTCGCACTTCTCTGCTTTCAGAACAAGCTGGTTCGCCAGGAAGCGTTGGAGGACCTGACAGACATGGAGCACGTTCGCTTGGGCGGAGTGGGAGAAAATTAGGATGTCGTCGACATAGACGAAGACAAACCGGTTCAACATGTGTCGTGGAGAACATAATTCACCAGAGCCTGGAACACAGCAGGGGCGTTGGTAAGGCCAAATGGCATGACCAGTTACTCATATTGACCACTGGCTGTTTTGAAGACAGTCTTCTACTCATCTCCTTCCCCTATCCAAACCAGGTGGTAGGCATTCCGTAGGTCCAGCTTGGAGAACACAGTGGCCCCTTGGAGCGGTTTGAAGATTGAGGAGATGAGAGGTAGTGGGTAATGGTTCTTCACCGTGATGTTGTTGAGGCCCCAGTAGTCATTGCACGGGCGCAGGGTCTTTGTGGAGAAGAAGGACAAAGCCCTGCACCGGTGCATTGCATTCTCCGGCGGGAGGCAGGAGGACGGATGAACACTGCAACTAGGGTGTCCACATAGCCTTGATCTCCAGACCTGACGTTTCAGTACTCATTTTGGGTGCATGAACTCTGCAATATGTTTAAGCCAATATTATGGAAGAGGTTCTGGAAGTCAAGCAGTAGAACATGTGAGGTGCTGGAACTCAGTTCTGGTGTTCTGTCCCTTGTCAAGCTTATGTATTTCCCTCTGTGATTCAAACAGAAAATTGACACAAAAGTTGATACAAATACCACTCTGATAAAGAGCAAGTTCTTGTTGTAATAATTTGTGCTTCAGTGTTTTGTCAGTGGTGGAAGAGATACTCTGGAGCTGCTGCAGTGTGTCTGGGGCTGCTGTGTGTTCTCCTACTGGCTGGGATCATAGGCCTGTTTCTCTACCGTGAGTTTGATATGTTCTCACTCAAACATTCTTCATCATCAGTGGTGTAATGACCAGGGATCAATTACATTTACATTCCAGTCAATTACATTGTGACAATACACCAGATTCCAATTCCACGTTTTCCTCATTAAAAAGCATTGAAGATAATTGGGATTGAAATAGAATTCCAGTGTACTTCCTGAATTGACTGGAATTGAAATGCAACTGACCCCAACCTTGGTCATGTCTAATTAACATGTCCACTGTTACCTTGTTCATTGGTCGTATTATTTCACAGAGAGAAACCAGTTGACCTGTTCCAACACCCTGACTGAAGAGAGGGACCAGCTACACACCAGCAACAACACCCTGACCAAAGAGAAAGACCAGCTACAGACCAGTTTCAACACCCTGACCAAAGAGAGGGACCAGCTACAGACCAGTGGAAACAATCTGACTGAAGAGAGGGACCAGCTACACACCAGCAACAACACCCTGATCAAAGAGGGAGACCAGCTACAGACTCGCAACAACACCCTGACCAAAGATGGAGACCAGCTACAGACGAGCAACAACACCCTGATCAAAGAGAGAGACCAGCTTCAGAAAGAGATAGAACTTCTGAAACAATCTTTAGTTGAGAAAGGTGAGTCATTGTCTAAGGACTGTTCTGTTTGACAGTCTCTGTATCAGTTCACATGCCACTTACAAACAGGCAAATAAACGTATATTAAATGAAAAATGTGAGAAACAAACTAAGACTTCCAAACATTCCATTAGTTAGTGCCCCGTCTTCCTTAATTCAACTTAAATCAATGTTGTATTTAAGTGACTAAAGCAGGAAACGTTCAACTTATAGTGTGTCCTCAAGGATGGAAGAAGCTTGGTAGCAGTTGTTACTACGTCTCCACTGAGTACAAATCCTGGAAGGAAAGCAGAGAGGACTGCAGAAATAGAGGAGCAGACCTGGTGGTCATCAAGAGCCAAGAACAACAGGTGTGTGAGAAAGAGAGAGAGTGACAGAGAAAAGAGAGAGAGAGAGAGAGAGGGAGAGAGAGATAGAAAGCAGTAATGACTATGTTTTAGCAATGTTGTCTCTCTCCCACAACTACAGACATTAGTCAATTGGTTATGTGGACGAAATAACTATGTCTGGATTGGTCTGACTGACTCTGTTTCTGAGGGGACCTGGAAATGGGTGGACGGCACACCACTGACCAGAAAGTAAGACATTAATGAATTCTATGTAACTATGACATCACTGTCTGGATTAGTATGTTCAAAATGGAAAGCCTGATTCTCCTACAGGTATTGGAACATTGGACAGCCTGATTCTGTGTTGTTTCTTCTACAGGTATTGGAACATTGGACAGCCTGATTCTGTGTTGTTTCTTCTACAGGTATTGGAACAGTAAACAGCCTGATTCTGTGTTGTTTCTTCTACAGTTATTATTGGAACAGTAAAGAGCCTAATGGTGGCGTAGCACAGAACTGTGTGTATTTCTACTCCTGGTCATCAGACAGAGGAGAATGGTGGGACTATGACTGTTCCTATAAATACAGATGGATCTGTGAGAAATAGGATTCATCCTTGGTTCTCTCTGAACTGCTAAATAAGATTATGCTCAGTATATCGTAAACTATTTTCTGCTTATTCAATTTACCTTGTCAACTACATACAATATGTAACAATACAAATGTAGAATACATTATAATAAAAATATATGCAATAACAATACAATGAATTGATAAGAGAAGGACTGTTCTGTCTGTTGTTGAGGAAATTCACCACTAAGGACTCAAATTCAAAGGGAATGAATCAATCTTTATTATCACAGTCCCAGAGGTTCACTGACTCAATACAATCCTGATGTTCATGTTTATTATCACAGTCCCAGAGGTTCACTGACTCAATACAATCCTGATGTTCATGTTTATTATCACAGTCCCAGAGGTTCACTGACTCAATACAATCCTGATGTTCATGTTTATTATTATTACTTTTTAGTTTAGTCTACTTGCTAAATATTTTTCTTAACTCTTCCCGAACTGCACTGTTGGTTAAGGGCTTGTAAGTCATCATTTAACGGTAAAGTCTACACTTGTTGTATCCGGAGCAGGTGACAAATAAAGTTTGATTTGAGACTCATTATACTGTGACACAAACAAGTCATATCATCACGGTTGGTTCCTGCATGAGACTGACTGATACCACACCAGGCTTCTTACCTTGAAGCTGAGATACTCCTTTTGGTTCCCAGAGCAATGTTCTGGGTGTACTGGGAAATTGCTTATTCAGTGATAGTGTGGAAAAACAGACAGACTGCCCACCCCAACTCACGCCCTGAACATACTAAAACAAAAACAAAGAAACAACGGTCAGAACGTGACAGTGAGAGTGTTGATTCCTCCCATGTACAGTCAACCAGTTACTCGCATGAACCAAACCAAGTTGGATATTAGAAAAGCAGCATTATTCTAAACATACGAGTGGATAAACAGAGAGAAAATGTCACACTCTATTATATAATAGTAGATCTAACATTGAGTCTAGATGGACTGTTCTCTACTGTATAATAGTAGATCTAACATGGAGTCTAGAAGGACTGTTCTCTACTGTACAATAGTTGATCTAACATGGAGTCCAGAAGGACTGTTCTCTACTGTATAAAAGTTGATCTAACATGGAGTCTAGAAGGACGGTTCTCTCTGCTATGTCATATAATCTCTGACACTTTAAGAACATATGAATGTACTATATATCAGGTCTCAGTTAACTCTTTGAACTCCCTCTCCCGGATCCGGGAGAATTGTCATCAACTGACACTAATTAGCATAACGCAACGGACAAAAAATATTACTAGAAAATGTTCATATTCATGAAATCACAAGTGAAATATATTGAAACACATTTTAGCCTTTTGTTAATCACCCTGTCATCTCAGATTTTGAAATTATGCTTTACAGCCAAAGCAAGACAAGCATTTGTGTAAGTTTATCGATAGTCTAGCATAGCAGTATGCTTAGTTAGCAGCAGACAAACTGGTCACGAAAATCAGAAAAGCAATCAAATTAAATCGTTTACCTTTGATGAGCTTCGGATGTTTTCACTCACGAGACTCCCAGTTAGATAGCAAATGTTCCTTTTTTCCAAAAATATTATTCTTTGTAGGCGAAATAACTCCGTTAGTTCTTCACTTTTGGCTGAGAATTAGATCGGAAATTGTTGTCACGACAACGCTGAAAAATATTCCAAATTAGCTCCATAAAATCGACAGAAACATGGCAAACGTTGTTTACTGTAACGGTTTTCATGCGGTGAAAGAGAGTCGGACCAAAATGCAGCGTGTAGATTGCGATCCATGTTTAATGAACAAAACATAACACGAATCTAAATACAAACAAGACAAAACAAAGAACGTAACGAAAACCGAAACAGCCTATACTACTGTAAACTAAAACAGATACAGGAACAAGGACACTAAGGACAAACGAAACACACAAAGAATATGGCTGCCTAAATATGGTTCCCAATCAGAGACAACGGTAATCACCTGACTCTGATTGAGAACCACCTCAGGCAGCCATAGACTAACGCTAGACATCCCACAAAACCCCAAGACAAAAACACACCACAATAAACCATGTCACACCCTGGCCTGACCGAATAAATGAAGAATAAACATAATATATTTCGACCAGTGACATTTACAATCAATCCTCAAGGTGTTTTTCAAATATCTATTCGATAATATATCAACCGGGACAGCTGTATTTTCAGTAAGACCGGGAGGAAAAATAGCTACTTCTGTCTATTACGCGAGAATTACTATGAGAGCCCTCAGCCGGACACTTACGCAATGTAGTCGTTTTGCCCCCTAGTTTCAAGAGGTTAGACCCATGTGCAGACTGTGTAGAGGTAACAATGTTTTTATTGTAACAACAGCGGCAGGCAAACGACAGGTCAAGGCGGGCAGGGGTCGATAATCCAGAGTAGTGGGGCCAAGGTACAGTACGGCAGGCAGGCCCAGGGTCAGGTCAGGCAGAGGTCGGTAATCCAGAGTAGTGGGGCCAAGGTACAGGACGGCAGGCAGGCCCAGGGTCAGGTCAGGCAGAGGTCGGTAATCCAGAGTAGTGGGGCCAAGGTACAGGACTGCAGGCAGGCCCAGGGTCAGGTCAGGCAGAGGTCGGTAATCCAGAGTAGTGGGGCCAAGGTACAGGACGGCAGGCAGGCCCAGGGTCAGGTCAGGCAGAGGTCGGTAATCCAGAGTAGTGGGGCCAAGGTACAGGACGGCAGGCAGGCCCAGGATCAGGTCAGGCAGGCAGAGGGTCAGGTCTGGTAGAGGTCGGTATTCCAGAGTGGGGGCAAAGGTACAGGACGGCAGGCAGGCTCAGACAGAGTGGTCATGCAGACGGGCTCGGAGTCAGGACAGGAAGGGGTCAAAACAAGGAGGGCGAGAAAAGAGAGCCTGGAAAAAGCAGGCGCTGAGACACTAAACGCTGGTAGTCTTGAACAAACAAGATGAACTGTCACAGACAGAAAACAGGTATAAATACCCAGGGGATAATTGGGGAATATGGGCAACACCTGGAGGAGGGTGGAGAAAAGCACAAGGACAAGGTGAAACAGATCAGGGCCTGACACTATATTTGTTTTACAAACACACACACACACACTCAAACATACATACACACACGCATACACACACTAACAAACACACAAACACACATTGAAAAGCACCAATGCCTATAACCCGCCCACCTGAGAATCTGTTATACAGCCATCTATTTCCTGTGTTTCAGGTTTGCAAAATCCAGGTCACTTCAATCTCTCTGGATTAATGGTGATTTTAGTATGTAAATCTTGGTGGGGAAAACTCAACAACTCATAAAATATCAACTGAAGATGTTGTTGAAAACAAATATTTGAAGGGTAATGGAAGACCCTTACCAAAAATGCATTGCCAATGGGAGAATCATTTACACAATCGCAAACACCACTCAAATGATTGGCAGTTCATCAAAACCTCATGGCAAGTGGAACATGGCAAATACGAAGGGTCATACACCAAAAATTCCAAATATGGCGAACGCTCTCTATCGTAGATTTTTAAATGGCAAATTGTCACAAAATCAAGACCCAAGGGTAAAATTTTGAAAATCTAAAAGATTTTTTTTAAATACAGCCCTCTCTAAAAAAAAAAGTGCTTCATGAACCATTTATCAATTTTTTCGTCAATCATACATACAATCATCAACCACATTTTTAAATATTATTTTATTTTTATTATTTTTATTTCACCTTTATTTAACCAGGTCAGCTAGTTGAGCACAAGTTCTCATTCGCAACTGCGACCTGGCAAAGATAAAGCATAGCAGTTTGACACATACAACAACACAGAGTTACACATGGAATGAACAAAACATACAGTCAATAATACAGTAGAAAAAAAGAAAACAAAGTCTATATACAGTGAGTGCAAATTAGATCAAATAAGGGAGTTAAGGCAATAAATAGGCCATGGTGGCGAAGTAATTACAATATAGTAATTAAACACTGGAATGGTAGATGTGCAAAATATGTATGTGCAAGTAGAGATACTGTGGTGCAAAAGGAGCAAAATAAATACGGTATGGGGATGAGGTAGATAGATGGGCTGTATACAGATGGGCTATGAACAGGTGCAGTGATCTGTGAGCTGGTTCTTAAAGCTAGTCAGGGAGATGGTAATCTCCCATCTCCCAGTTTGTCCATAAGGCCTATGTTTATTCCCTTTGCAATATATGATCATAGGAAGTCGGCTTCCGAAACCAAAAGTCAGTGAACCATGGCCAAATGGCATAAGAAATGCGCAAATGGCATACATACATATTTCAAGTACCAAATCAGGATGTTATGTCCATTTGCCATATATGATCATAGGAAGTCAGCTTCCGAACCCAAAAGTCAGTAAACCATGTCAAAATGACATAAGAAATGTCCAAATGGCATTTATACTGACCAAATGATATTTCTCCTTATGTTAAGCCCTGAATCAACCTAGAAGGTCTATTTGTCATGTTTGATCATACAAAGTCATAGGAAGTAAGAATTTGGTGCAATGAGAGAGAAGTGGGAAGAAGATTTGTTTTAAATGTCCAAAATGACCAAGGGCACCCTCTATTGGTTGGGCACAGGTGGGGTAAGAAGCATTTTAAAAATGCTTCTGGTTCAGGTAACCAGGCGCATGGCTGTCCATTAGCAATGTCTTACAATGGGCTTTTACCATCACAAAATTGACATGCAGTCATATACTGCAGAAATTACCAATTGACTGGCCCTTTGAACTCAGGATGGCCAGGCAGTGATAGTGGGTAGTGGGTCCTCTCCATCGCTCGTCGGTGTTGATTTCATCATGTCCATTTGGTGATGGTTCGTCAATGTTTAAACTTATTGCAAATGGACAAAAGTCAGCCCTCAAGTCAGCATCCATCAGTAAATTAGATATCATTCTGACACCAAAATGATACAAACTGAAACCAAACACACTTTGTCCAACTCGTTTAGAAGCCAACTATCACATTTTTCAGAGCAGGCCCAAAATTCACAGCACCTTCTGTATAAACCATAATAAAAATGTAAAACACGTAGTTACATTCTAGCTGTGGGTCCAGTTCTGACATTATGTGTATGACCTTAATTAGTGCTGAAAATCATTTTTTTTCCGGGCATTGCTACTGAGTCCCTGAATGAGCTATTGGTCAGAAACCTTAGGGTCCGTCTCTATTGGTCGAAGTGGTTACAATATGGCAATTCAACACTGGAATTGTAGATATGCAAACGATGGATGTGCAAGTAGAGATACTGTGGTGCAAAAGGAGCAAAATAAATACAGTATGGGGATGAGGTAGATAGATGGGCTGTATACAGATGGGCTATGAACAGGTGCAGTGATCTGTGAGCTGCTCTGACAGCTGGTTCTTAAAGCTAGTGAGGGAGATGGGAATCTCCAGCTTCAGTGAATTTTGCAGTTTGTTCCAGTCAGTGGCAGCAGAGAACTGGAAGGAAAAGCGACCAAAGGAATTGGCTTTGGGGGTGACCAGTGAGATTTACCTGCTGGAGCGCGTGCTACGAGTGGGTGCTACTATGGTGACCAGCGAGCTGAAATAAGGCGGGGCTTTGCCTAGCAGAGACTTGTAGATAACCTGTAGCCAGTGGGTTTGGCGACGAGTATGAAGTGAGGGCCAGCCAACGAGAGCATATAGATCGCAGTGGTCAGTAGTGTATGGGGCTATGGTGGCAAAACAGATGGCACTGTGATAGACTACATACAGTTTGCTGAGTAGAGTGTTGGAGGCTATTTTATAGATGACATCGCCGATGTCAAGGATTGGTAGAATGGTCAGTTTTACGAGGGTATGTTTGGCAACATGAATGAAGGAAGCTTTGTTGCGAAATAGGAAGCCATTTCTAGATTTCATTTTTGATTGGAGATGCTTAACGTGAGTCTGGAAGGAGAGTTTACAGTCTAGCCAGACACCTAGGTATTTGTAGTTATCCACGTATTCAAAGTCAAAACAGCCCATCTATCTACCTCATCCACTGTATTTATTTATTTTGCTCCTTTTTCACAGTATCTCTACTTGCACATTCATCTTCTGCACATCTACCAGTGTTTTATTGCTATATTGTAATTACTTCGCCACCATGGCCTATTTATTGCCTTACCTCCCTTATCTTACCTCATTTGCACTCACTGCATATAGACTTTTTCTTTTATTTTTTTTCTATTGTATTATTGACTGTATGTTTTGTTCATTCCATGTGTAACTCTGTGTTGTTGTACGTGTCGAACTGCTTTGCTTTATCTTGGCCAGGTCGCAGTTGTAAATGAGAACTTGTTCTCAACTAGCCTACCTGGTTAAATAAAGGTGAAATAAAAAGTGACACCATACTGTCCTTTGATAAACAGAATGTTGGTAGAAAAGTGTGCAATGCAGTTAGTGTCTCTCCACTTGTTTTGATGTAGATAGAGAATGAGGAAGAGAGAAGGAGAAGTGAGAGTAATTGTAGACCTTAGGCCCTCCCTGAAAAAAAGATAGAGACATCTCTGAATAACTATTATCTCTGGTGTTCATGTCCTAAAGGAGACAGCAGTTAATCTTTGTGAGTTCACCATCTTGCATTGAGCTACTGTTCATCCTGCTGCTGTTTTCTACATCACATCAAAGTCTCAGATTAAACCACTGCTTAAAGTGTAACAGGATGTGGACCGACTGAGTTTCAATAGGTGTGAATGACATCACCACTGAAACCCCTCTGAAACAGATGCAGACATACAGTCTAACACATATCTCTGAATAACTCTTCTCACTGAAATAGCAGAGAAAACATTAGACTTCTCTGCTGTTTATGTCCTGCAGCTACCAGGTTGTAGCAGTGTGAAGAGTTAGACTAGACTTCTCTGCTGTTTAGGTCCTGCAGCTATCAGGTTGTAGCAGTGTGAAGAGTTAGACTAGACTTCTCTGCTGTTTAGGTCCTGCAGATATCAGATTGTAGCAGTGTGAAGAGTTAGACTAGACTTCTCTGCTGTTTATGTCCTGCAGATATCACCTTGCAGCAGTGTGAAGAGTTAGACTAGACTTCTCTGCTGTTTAGGTCCTGCAGTTATCACCTTGCAGCAGTGTGAAGAGTTAGACTAGACTTCTCTGCTGTTTAGGTCCTGCAGTTATCACCTTGCAGCAGTGTGAAGAGTTAGACTAGACTTCTCTGCTGTTTAGGTCCTGCAGTTATCACCTTGCAGCAGTATGAAGTGCACATGTGTGCATGCTCATTTTTTTTTGCAATACACCCTCTTACATCTACAGTTCATAACAGACAGACAGGCAGGAGACAGACAGAGAGGGGGGAGAGAGAGGGACAGACAGACAGACAGACAGACAGACAGACAGACAGACAGACAGACAGACAGACAGACAGGCAGGAGACAGACAGAGAGGGGGGAGAGAGAGGGACAGACAGACAGACAGACAGACAGACAGACAGACAGACAGACAGACAGACAGACAGACAGATATAGAGAGGGGGAGAGAGAGGGAGATACAGACAGACAGAGAGGGGGAGAGTGGGAGATACAGACAGACATACAGACAGAGAGGGGGAGAGAGAGGGAGATACAGACAGACAGAGAGGGGGAGAGTGGGAGATACAGACAGACATACAGACAGAGAGGGGGAGAGAGAGGGAGATACAGATAAACAGAGAGGGGGAGAGAGAGGGAGACACAGACAGACAGAGAGGGGGAGAGAGAGATAAAATATGTGTGAAGACCTTAGACACATAGACCCCCCTCCATTCCCGAAAGAGGAAATGAGGGGTGTGAGTAAATGTCTCTGATGAACTATTATCTCTGGTGTCCATGTCACACAGGAGACAGCATAGTAGATACAACTCTACCCAGGAGACAGCATAGTATATACAACTCTACCCAGGAGACAGCATAGTAGATACAACTCTACCAAGGAGACAGCATAGTAGATACACAACTCTACCCAGGAGACAGCATAGTAGATACAACTCTACCCAGGAGACAGCATAGTAGATACAACTCTACCCAGGAGACAGCATAGTAGATACAACTCTACCCAGGAGACAGCATGGTAGATACAACTCTACCCAGGAGACAGCATAGTAGATACAACTCTACCCAGGAGACAGCATAGTATATACAACTCTACCCAGGAGACAGCATAGTAGATACAACTCTACCCAGGAGACAGCATAGTAGATACAACTCTACCCAGCATAGTAGATACAACTCTACCCAGCAGACAGCACAGTAGATACAACTCTACCCAGGAGACAGCATAGTAGATACAACTCTACCCAGCAGACAGCACAGTAGATACAACTCTACCCAGGAGACAGCATAGTAGATACAACTCTACCCAGCAGACAGCACAGTAGATACAACTCTACCCAGGAGACAGCATAGTAGATACAACTCTACCCAGCAGACAGCACAGTAGATACAACTCTACCCAGGAGACAGCATAGTAGATACAACTCTACCCAGCAGACAGCACAGTAGATACAACTCTACCCAGCATAGTAGATACAACTCTACCCAGCAGACAGCACAGTAGATACAACTCTACCCAGGAGACAGCATAGTAGATACAACTCTACCCAGCAGACAGCATAGTAGATACAACTCTACCCAGGAGACAGCATAGTAGATACAACTCTAACCAGGAGACAGCATAGTATATACAACTCTACCCAGGAGACAGCATAGTAGATACAACTCTACCCAGGAGACAGAATAGTATATACAACTCTACCCAGGAGACAGCATAGTAGGTACAACTCTACCCAGGAGACAGCATAGTAGATACACAACTCTACCCAGGAGACAGCATAGTAGATGCAACGCTACCCAGGAGACAGCATAGTAGATACAACTCTACCCAGGAGACAGCATAGTATATACAACTCTACCCAGCAGACAGCATAGTAGATACAACTCTACCCAGGAGACAGCATAGTAGATACAACTCTACCCAGGAGACAGCATAGTAGATACAACTCTACCCAGGAGACAGCATAGTAGATACAACTCTACCCAGGAGACAGCATAGTAGATACAACTCTACCCAGGAGACAGCATAGTATATACAACTCTACCCAGGAGACAGCATAGTAGATACAACTCTACCCAGGAGACAGCATAGTAGATACAACTCTACCCAGGAGACAGCATAGTATATACAACTCTACCCAGGAGACAGCATAGTAGATACAACTCTAACCAGGAGACAGCATAGTATATACAACTCTACCCAGGAGACAGCATAGTAGATACAACTCTACCCAGGAGACAGCATAGTAGATACAACTCTACCCAGCAGACAGCATAGTAGATACAACTCTACCCAGGAGACAGCATAGTAGATACAACTCTACCCAGGAGACAAAATAGTAGATACAACTCTACCCAGGAGACAGCATAGTAGATACAACTTTAGACAAGAGACAGCATAGTAGATACAACTCTAGACAAGAGACAGCATAGTAGATACAACTCTACCCAGGAGACAGCATAGTATATACAACTCTACCCAGGAGACAGCATAGTAGATACAACTCTACCCAGGAGACAGCATAGTAGATACAACTCTAACCAGGAGACAGCATAGTAGATACAACTCTACCCAGGAGACAGCATAGTAGATACAACTCTACCCAGGAGACAGCATAGTATATACAACTCTACCCAGCAGACAGCATAGTATATACAACTCTACCCAGGAGACAGCATAGTAGATACAACTCTACCCAGGAGACAGCATAGTAGATACAACTCTACCCAGGAGACAGCATAGTAGATACAACTTTAGACAAGAGACAGCATAGTAGATACAACTCTACCCAGGAGACAGCATAGTAGATACAACTCTACCCAGGAGACAGCATAGTAGATACAACTTTAGACAAGAGACAGCATAGTAGATACAACTCTAGACAAGAGACAGCATAGTAGATACAACTCTACCCAGGAGACAGCATAGTAGATACAACTCTACCCAGGAGACAGCATAGTAGATACAACTCTACCCAGGAGACAGCATAGTAGATACAACTTTAGACAAGAGACAGCATAGTAGATACAACTCTAGACAAGAGACAGCATAGTAGATACAACTCTACCAAGGAGACAGCATAGTAGATACAACTCTACCCAGGAGACAGCATAGTAGATACAACTCTACCCAGGAGACAGCATAGTAGATACAACTCTACCCAGAAGACAGCATAGTAGATACAACTCTACCCAGGAGACAGCATAGTATATACAACTCTACCCAGCAGACAGCATAGTATATACAACTCTACCCAAGAGACAGCATAGTAGATACAACTCTACCCAGGAGACAGCATAGTAGATACAACTTTAGACAAGAGACAGCATAGTAGATACAACTCTAGACAAGAGACAGCATAGTAGATACAACTCTACCCAGGAGACAGCATAGTAGATACAACTCTACCCAGGAGACAGCATAGTAGATACAACTCTACCCAGGAGACAGCATAGTAGATACAACTCTACCCAGGAGACAGCATAGTAGATACAACTCTACCCAGCAGACAGCATAGTAGATACAACTCTACCCAGCAGACAGCATAGTATATACAACTCTACCCAGGAGACAGCATAGTAGATACAACTCTACCCAGGAGACAGCATAGTAGATACAACTCTACCCAGGAGACAGCATAGTAGATACAACTTTAGACAAGAGACAGCATAGTAGATACAACTCTAGACAAGAGACAGCATAGTAGATACAACTCTACCCAGGAGACAGCATAGTATATACAACTCTACCCAGGAGACAGCATAGTAGATACAACTCTACCCAGGAGACAGCATAGTAGATACAACTCTACCCAGGTGACAGCATAGTAGATACAACTCTAACCAGGAGACAGCATAGTAGATACAACTCTACCCAGGAGACAGCATAGTAGATACAACTCTACCCAGGAGACAGCATAGTATATACAACTCTACCCAGCAGACAGCATAGTATATACAACTCTACCCAGGAGACAGCATAGTAGATACAACTCTACCCAGGAGACAGCATAGTATATACAACTCTACCCAGCAGACAGCATAGTAGATACAACTCTACCCAGGAGACTGCATAGTAGATACAACTCTACCCAGGAGACAGCATAGTAGATACAACTTTAGACAAGAGACAGCATAGTATATACAACTCTACCCAGGAGACAGCATAGTAGATACAACTTTAGACAAGAGACAGCATAGTAGATACAACTCTACCCAGGAGACAGCATAGTAGATACAACTCTACCCAGGAGACAGCATAGTAGATACAACTTTAGACAAGAGACAGCATAGTAGATACAACTCTATCCAGGAGACAGCATAGTAGATACAACTCTACCCAGGAGACAGCATAGTAGATACAACTCTACCCAGGAGACAGCATAGTAGATACAACTCTACCCAGGAGACAGCATAGTAGATACAACTCTACCCAGGAGACAGCATAGTAGATACACAACTCTACCCAGGAGACAGCATAGTAGATACAACTCTACCCAGGAGACAGCATAGTAGATACAACTCTACCCAGGAGACAGCATAGTAGATACAACTCTACCCAGGAGACAGCATAGTAGATACAACTCTACCCAGGAGACAGCATAGTAGATACAACTCTAACCAGGAGACAGCATAGTATATACAACTCTACCCAGGAGACAGCATAGTAGATACAACTCTACCCAGGAGACAGAATAGTATATACAACTCTACCCAGGAGACAGCATAGTATATACAACTCTACCCAGGAGACAGCATAGTAGATACAACTCTACCCAGGAGACAGCATAGTAGGTACAACTCTACCCAGGAGACAGCATAGTAGATACACAACTCTACCCAGGAGACAGCATAGTAGATACAACTCTACCCAGGAGACAGCATAGTAGATACAACTCTACCCAGGAGACAGCATAGTAGATACAACTCTACCCAGGAGACAGCATAGTAGATACAACTCTACCCAGGACACAGCATAGTAGATACAACTCTACCCAGGAGACAGCATAGTAGATACAACTCTACCCAGGAGACAGCATAGTAGATACAACTCTACCCAGGAGACAGCATAGTAGATACAACTCTACCAAGGAGACAGCATAGTATATACAACTCTACCCAGGAGACAGCATAGTAGATACAACTTTAGACAAGAGACAGCATAGTAGATACAACTCTAGACAAGAGACAGCATAGTAGATACAACTCTACCCAGGAGACAGCATAGTATATACAACTCTACCCAGGAGACAGCATAGTAGATACAACTCTACCCAGGAGACAGCATAGTAGATACAACTCTAACCAGGAGACAGCATAGTAGATACAACTCTACCCAGGAGACAGCATAGTAGATACAACTCTACCCAGGAGACAGCATAGTAGATACAACTCTACCCAGCAGACAGCATAGTATATACAACTCTACACAGGAGACAGCATAGTAGATACAACTCTACCCAGGAGACAGCATAGTAGATACAACTCTACCCAGGAGACAGCATAGTAGATACAACTTTAGACAAGAGACAGCATAGTAGATACAACTCTACCCAGGAGAGAGCATAGTAGATACAACTTTAGACAAGAGACAGCATAGTAGATACAACTCTAGACAAGAGACAGCATAGTAGATACAACTCTACCAAGGAGACAGCATAGTAGATACAACTCTACCCAGGAGACAGCATAGTAGATACAACTCTACCCAGGAGACAGCATAGTAGATACAACTCTACCCAGGAGACAGCATAGTAGATACAACTTTAGACAAGAGACAGCATAGTAGATACAACTCTAGACAAGAGACAGCATAGTAGATACAACTCTACCCAGGAGACAGCATAGTAGATACAACTCTACCCAGGAGACAGCATAGTAGATACAACTCTACCCAGGAGACAGCATAGTAGATACAACTCTACCCAGGAGACAGCATAGTAGATACAACTCTACCCAGGAGACAGCATAGTAGATACAACTTTAGACAAGAGACAGCATAGTAGATACAACTCTAGACAAGAGACAGCATAGTAGATACAACTCTACCAAGGAGACAGCATAGTAGATACAACTCTACCCAGGAGACAGCATAGTAGATACAACTCTACCCAGGAGACAGCATAGTAGATACAACTTTACCCAGAAGACAGCATAGTAGATACAACTCTACCCAGGAGACAGCATAGTAGATACAACTCTACCCAGGAGACAGCATAGTAGATACAACTCTACCCAGGAGACAGCATAGTAGATACAACTTTAGACAAGAGACAGCATAGTAGATACAACTCTACCCAGGAGACAGCATAGTAGATACAACTCTACCCAGGAGACAGCATAGTAGATACAACTTTAGACAAGAGACAGCATAGTAGATACAACTCTAGACAAGAGACAGCATAGTAGATACAACTCTACCCAGGAGACAGCATAGTAGATACAACTCTACCCAGGAGACAGCATAGTAGATACAACTCTACCCAGGAGACAGCATAGTAGATACAACTTTAGACAAGAGACAGCATAGTAGATACAACTCTAGACAAGAGACAGCATAGTAGATACAACTCTACCAAGGAGACAGCATAGTAGATACAACTCTACCCAGGAGACAGCATAGTAGATACAACTCTACCCAGGAGACAGCATAGTAGATACAACTCTACCCAGAAGACAGCATAGTAGATACAACTCTACCCAGGAGACAGCATAGTATATACAACTCTACCCAGCAGACAGCATAGTATATACAACTCTACCCAAGAGACAGCATAGTAGATACAACTCTACCCAGGAGACAGCATAGTAGATACAACTTTAGACAAGAGACAGCATAGTAGATACAACTCTAGACAAGAGACAGCATAGTAGATACAACTCTACCCAGGAGACAGCATAGTAGATACAACTCTACCCAGGAGACAGCATAGTAGATACAACTCTACCCAGGAGACAGCATAGTAGATACAACTCTACCCAGGAGACAGCATAGTAGATACAACTCTACCCAGCAGACAGCATAGTAGATACAACTCTACCCAGCAGACAGCATAGTAGATACAACTCTACCCAGCAGACAGCATAGTATATACAACTCTACCCAGGAGACAGCATAGTAGATACAACTCTACCCAGGAGACAGCATAGTAGATACAACTCTACCCAGGAGACAGCATAGTAGATACAACTCTACCCAGGAGACAGCATAGTAGATACAACTTTAGACAAGAGACAGCATAGTAGATACAACTCTAGACAAGAGACAGCATAGTAGATACAACTCTACCCAGGAGACAGCATAGTATATACAACTCTACCCAGGAGACAGCATAGTAGATACAACTCTACCCAGGAGACAGCATAGTAGATACAACTCTACCCAGGAGACAGCATAGTAGATACAACTCTAACCAGGAGACAGCATAGTAGATACAACTCTACCCAGGAGACAGCATAGTAGATACAACTCTACCCAGGAGACAGCATAGTATATACAACTCTACCCAGCAGACAGCATAGTATATACAACTCTACCCAGGAGACAGCATAGTAGATACAACTCTACCCAGGAGACAGCATAGTATATACAACTCTACCCAGCAGACAGCATAGTAGATACAACTCTACCCAGGAGACAGCATAGTAGATACAACTCTACCCAGGAGACAGCATAGTAGATACAACTCTACCCAGGAGACAGCATAGTAGATACAACTTTAGACAAGAGACAGCATAGTATATACAACTCTACCCAGGAGACAGCATAGTAGATACAACTTTAGACAAGAGACAGCATAGTAGATACAACTCTACCCAGGAGACAGCATAGTAGATACAACTCTACCCAGGAGACAGCATAGTAGATACAACTTTAGACAAGAGACAGCATAGTAGATACAACTCTCCAGGAGACAGCATAGTAGATACAACTCTACCCAGGAGACAGCATAGTAGATACAACTCTACCCAGGAGACAGCATAGTAGATACAACTCTACCCAGGAGACAGCATAGTAGATACAACTCTACCCAGGAGACAGCATAGTAGATACAACTCTACCCAGGAGACAGCATAGTAGATACAACTCTACCCAGGAGACAGCATAGTAGATACAACTCTACCCAGGAGACAGCATAGTAGATACAACTCTACCCAGGAGACAGCCAGGAGACAGCATAGTAGATACAACTCTACCCAGGAGACAGCATACAACTCTAGCATAGTAGATACAACTCTACCCAGGAGACAGCATAGTAGATACAACTCTACCCAGGAGACAGCATAGTATATACAACTCTACCCAGGAGACAGCATAGTAGATACAACTCTACCCAGGAGACAGCATAGTATATACAACTCTACCCAGAGACAGCATATAGAGACACAACTCTACCCAGGAGACAGCATAGTAGATACAACTCTACCCAGGAGACAGCATAGTAGATACAACTCTACCCAGGAGACAGCATAGTAGATACAACTCTACCCAGGAGACAGCATAGTAGATACAACTCTACCCAGGAGACAGCATAGTAGATACAACTCTACCCAGGAGACAGCATAGTAGATACAACTCTACCCAGGAGACAGCATAGTAGATACAACTCTACCCAGGAGACAGCATAGTAGATACAACTCTACCCAGGAGACAGCATAGTAGATACAACTCTACCCAGGAGACAGCATAGTAGATACAACTCATAGTAGATACAACTCCAGGAGACAGCATAGTAGATACAACTCTACCCAGGAGACAGCATAGTAGATACAACTCTACCCAGGAGACAGCATAGTAGATACAACTCTACCCAGGAGACATACAACTCTACCCAGGAGACAGCATAGTAGATACAACTCTACCCAGGAGACAGCATAGTAGATACAACTCTTAGACAGAGACAGCATAGTAGATACAACTCTAGACCCAGAGACAGCATAGTAGATACAACTCTACCCAGGAGACAGCATAGTAGATACAACTCTACCCAGGAGACAGCATAGTAGATACAACTCTACCCAGGAGACAGCATAGTAGATACAACTCTACCCAGGAGACAGCATAGTAGATACAACTCTACAGGAGACAGAGACAGCATAGTAGATACAACTTTAGACAAGAGACAGCATAGTAGATACAACTCTACCCAGGAGACAGCATAGTAGATACAACTCTACCCAGGAGACAGCATAGTATATACAACTCTACACAGGAGACAGCATAGTAGATACAACTCTACCCAGGAGACAGCATAGTAGATACAACTAGACAAGAGACAGCATAGTAGATACAACCAGGAGACAGCATAGTAGATACAACTTTAGACAAGAGACAGCATAGTAGATACAACTCTACCCAGGAGACAGCATAGTAGATACAACTTTAGACAAGAGACAGCATAGTAGATACAACTCTAGACAAGAGACAGCATAGTAGATACAACTCTAGACAGGAGACAGCATAGTAGATACAACTCTACAACTCCCAGGAGACAGCATAGTAGATACAACTCTACCCAGGAGACAGCATAGTAGATACAACTCTACCCAGGAGACAGCATAGTAGATACAACTCTAGACAAGAGACAGCATAGTAGATACAACTCTAGACAAGAGACAGCATAGTAGATACAACTCTACCCAGGAGACAGCATAGTAGATACAACTCTACCCAGGAGACAGCATAGTAGATACAACTCTACCCAGGAGACAGCATAGTAGATACAACTCTAGACAGGAGACAGCATAGTAGATACAACTCTAGGAGACAGCATAGTAGATACAACTCTACCCAGGAGACAGCATAGTAGATACAACTCTACCCAGGAGACAGCATAGTAGATACAACTCTACCCAGGAGACAGCATAGTAGATACAACTCTACCCAGAAGACAGCATAGTAGATACAACTCTACCCAGGAGACAGCATAGTATATACAACTCTACCCAGCAGACAGCATAGTATATACAACTCTACCCAGGAGACAGCATAGTAGATACAACTCTACCCAGGAGACAGCATAGTAGATACAACTTTAGACAAGAGACAGCATAGTAGATACAACTCTAGACAAGAGACAGCATAGTAGATACAACTCTACCCAGGAGACAGCATAGTAGATACAACTCTACCCAGGAGACAGCATAGTAGATACAACTCTACCCAGGAGACAGCATAGTAGATACAACTCTACCCAGGAGACAGCATAGTAGATACAACTCTACCCAGGAGACAGCATAGTAGATACAACTCTACCCAGCAGACAGCATAGTAGATACAACTCTACCCAGGAGACAGCATAGTAGATACAACTCTACCCAGAGACAGCATAGTAGATACAACTCTACCCAGAGACAGCATAGTAGATACAACTCTACCCAGGAGACAGCATAGTAGATACAACTCTACCCAGGAGACAGCATAGTAGATACAACTCTACCCAGGAGACAGCATAGTAGATACAACTCTACCCAGGAGACAGCATAGTAGATACAACTCTACCCAGGAGACAGCATAGTAGATACAACTCTACCCAGGAGACAGCATAGTAGATACAACTCTAGACCAGAGACAGCATAGTATATACAACTCTAGAGTAGATACAACTCTACCCAGGAGACACAACTCTACCCAGGAGACAGAGATAGTAGATACAACTCTACCCAGGAGACAGCATAGTAGATACAACTCTACCCAGGAGACAGCATAGTAGATACAACTCTACCCAGGAGACAGCATAGTAGATACAACTCTACCCAGGAGACAGCATAGTAGATACAACTCTACCCAGGAGACAGCATAGTAGATACAACTCTACCCAGGAGACAGCATAGTAGATACAACTCTACCCAGGAGACAGCATAGTAGATACAACTCTACCCAGGAGACAGCATAGTAGATACAACTCTACCCAGGAGACAGCATAGTAGATACAACTCTAGACAAGAGACAGCATAGTAGATACACCTCTACCCAGGAGACAGCATAGTAGATACAACTCTACCCAGGAGACAGCATAGTAGATTCAACTCTACCCAGGAGACAGCATAGTAGATACAACTCTACCCAGGAGACAGCCAGGAGACAGCATAGTAGATACAACTCTACCCAGGAGACAGCATAGTAGATACAACTCTACCCAGGAGACAGCATAGTAGATACAACTACCCAGGAGACAGCATAGTAGATACAACCAGGAGACAGCATAGTAGATACAACTCTACCCAGGAGACAGCATAGTAGATACAACTCTACCCAGGAGACAGCATAGTAGATACAACTCTACCCAGGAGACAGCATAGTAGATACAACTCTACCCAGGAGACAGCATAGTAGATACAACTCTACCCAGGAGACAGCATAGTAGATACAACTCTACCCAGGAGACAGCATAGTATATACAACTCTACCCAGGAGACAGCATAGTAGATACAACTCTACCCAGGAGACAGCATAGTAGATACAACTCTACCCAGGAGACAGCATAGTAGATACAACTCTAGACCCAGGAGACAGCATAGTAGATACAACTCTACCCAGGAGACAGCATAGTAGATACAACTCTACCCAGGAGACAGCATAGTAGATACAACTCTACCCAGGAGACAGCATAGTAGATACAACTCTACCCAGGAGACAGCATAGTAGATACAACTCTACCCAGGAGACAGCATAGTAGATACAACTCTACCCAGGAGACAGCATAGTAGATACAACTCTACCCAGGAGACAGCATAGTAGATACAATAGACAAGAGACAGCATAGTAGATACAACTCTACCCAGGAGACAGCATAGTAGATACAACTCTACCCAGGAGACAGCATAGTAGATACAACTCTACCCAGGAGACAGCATAGTAGATACAACTCTACCCAGGAGACAGCATAGGAGACAGCATAGTAGATACAACTCTACCCAGGAGACAGCATAGTAGATACAACTCTACCCAGGAGACAGCATAGTAGATACAACTCTACCCAGGAGACAGCATAGTAGATACAACTCTACCCAGGAGACAGCATAGTAGATACAACTCTACCCAGGAGACAGCATAGTAGATACAACTCTACCCAGGAGACAGCATAGTAGATACAACTCTACCCAGGAGACAGCATAGTAGATACAACTCTACCCAGGAGACAGCATAGTAGATACAACTCTACCCAGGAGACAGCATAGTAGATACAACTCTACCCAGGAGACACAGACAGCATAGTAGATACAACTCTACCCAGGAGACAGCATAGTAGATACAACTCTACCCAGGAGACAGCATAGTAGATACAACTCTACACCCAGGAGACAGCATAGTAGATACAACTCTACCCAGGAGACAGCATAGTAGATACAACTCTACACCCAGGAGACAGCATAGTAGATACAACTCTACCCAGGAGACAGCATAGTAGATACAACTCTACCCAGGAGACAGCATAGTAGATACAACTCTACCCAGGAGACAGCATAGTAGATACAACTCTACCCAGGAGACAGCATAGTAGATACAACTCTACCCAGGAGACAGCATAGTAGATACAACTCTACCCAGGAGACAGCATAGTAGACAGCATAGTAGATACAACTCTACCCAGGAGACAGCATAGTAGATACAACTCTACCCAGGAGACAGCATAGTAGATACAACTCTACCCAGGAGACAGCATAGTAGATACAACTCTACCCAGGAGACAGCATAGTAGATACAACTCTACCCAGGAGACAGCATAGTAGATACAACTCTACCCAGGAGACAGCATAGTAGATACAACTCTACCCAGGAGACAGCATAGTAGATACAACTCTACCCAGGAGACAGCATAGTAGATACAACTCTACCCAGGAGACAGCATAGTAGATACAACTCTACCCAGGAGACAGCATAGTAGATACAACTCTACCCAGGAGACAGCATAGTAGATACAACTCTACCCAGGAGACAGCATAGTAGATACAACTCTACCCAGGAGACAGCATAGTAGATACACCTCTACCCAGGAGACAGCATAGTAGATACAACTCTACCCAGGAGACAGCATAGTAGATACAACTCTACCCAGGAGACAGCATAGTAGATACAACTCTACCCAGGAGACAGCATAGTAGATACAACTCTACCCAGGAGACAGCATAGTATATACAACTCTACCCAGGAGACAGATACAACTCTACCCAGGAGACAGCATAGTAGATACAACTCTACCCAGGAGACAGCATAGTAGATACAACTCTACCCAGGAGACAGCATAGTAGATACAACTCTACCCAGGAGACAGCATAGTAGATACAACTCTACCCAGGAGACAGCATAGTAGATACAACTCTACCCAGGAGACAGCATAGTAGATACAACTCTACCCAGGAGACAGCATAGTAGATACAACTCTACCCAGGAGACAGCATAGTAGATACAACTCTACCCAGGAGACAGCATAGTAGATACAACTCTACCCAGGAGACAGCATAGTAGATACAACTCTACCCAGGAGACAGCATAGTAGATACACAACAGCTCTACCCAGGAGACAGCATAGTAGATACAACTCTACCCAGGAGACAGCATAGTAGATACAACTCTACCCAGGAGACAGCATAGTAGATACAACTCTACCCAGGAGACAGCATAGTAGATACAACTCTACCCAGGAGACAGCATAGTAGATACAACTCTACCCAGGAGACAGCATAGTAGATACAACTCTACCCAGGAGACAGCCAACTCTACCCAGACAGCATAGTAGATACACAACTCTACCCAGGAGACAGCATAGTAGATACAACTCTACCCAGGAGACAGCATAGTAGATACAACTCTACCCAGGAGACAGCATAGTAGATACACAACTCTACCCAGGAGACAGCATAGTAGATACACAACTCTACCCAGGAGACAGCATAGTAGATACACAACTCTACCCAGGAGACAGCATAGTAGATACAACTCTACCCAGGAGACAGCATAGTAGATACAACTCTACCCAGGAGACAGCATAGTAGATACAACTCTACCCAGGAGACAGCATAGTAGATACAACTCTACCCAGGAGACAGCATAGTAGATACAACTCTACCCAGGAGACAGCATAGTAGATACAACTCTACCCAGCAGACAGCATAGTAGATACAACTCTACCCAGGAGACAGCATAGTAGATACAACTCTACCCAGGAAACAGCATAGTATATACAACTCTACCCAGGAGACAGCATAGTAGATACAACTCTACCCAGGAGACAGCATAGTAGATACAACTCTACCCAGGAGACAGCATAGTAGATACAACTCTACCCAGGAGACAGCATAGTAGATACAACTCTACCCAGGACACAGCATAGTAGATACACAAGTCTACCCAGGACACAGCATAGTAGATACACAACTCTACCCAGGAGACAGCATAGTAGATACAACACTACCCAGGAGACAGCATAGTAGAAACAACTCTACCCAGGAGACAGCATAGTATATACAACTCTACCCAGGAGACAGCATAGTATATACAACTCTACCCAGGAGACAGCATAGTAGATACAACTCTACCCAGGAGACAGCATAGTATATACAACTCTACCCAGGAGACAGCATAGTAGATACAACTCTACCCAGGAGACAGCATAGTAGATACAACTCTACCCAGGAGACAGCATAGTAGATACAACTCTACCCAGGAGACAGCATAGAAGATACAACTCTACCCAGCAGACAGCATAGTAGATACAACTCTACCCAGGAGACAGCATAGTAGATACAACTCTACCCAGGAGACAGCATAGTAGATACAACTCTACCCAGCAGACAGCATAGTAGATACAACTCTACCCAGGAGACAGCATAGTAGATACAACTCTACCCAGGAGACAGCATAGATACAACTCTACCCAGGAAACAGCATAGTATATACAACTCTACCCAGGAGACAGCATAGTAGATACAACTCTACCCAGGAGACAGCATAGTAGATACAACTCTACCCAGGAGACAGCATAGTAGATACAACTCTACCCAGGAGACAGCATAGTAGATACAACTCTACCCAGGACACAGCATAGTAGATACACAAGTCTACCCAGGACACAGCATAGTAGATACACAAGTCTACCCAGGAGACAGCATAGTAGATACACAAGTCTACCCAGGAGACAGCATAGTAGATACACAACTCTACCCAGGAGACAGCATAGTAGATACAACACTACCCAGGAGACAGCATAGTAGAAACAACTCTACCCAGGAGACAGCATAGTATATACAACTCTACCCAGGAGACAGCATAGTATATACAACTCTACATAGGAGACAGCATAGTAGATACAACTCTACCCAGGAGACAGCATAGTATATACAACTCTACCCAGGAGACAGCATAGTAGATACAACTCTACCCAGGAGACAGCATAGTAGATACAACTCTACCCAGGAGACAGCATAGTAGATACAACTCTACCCAGGAGACAGCATAGTAGATACACAACTCTACCCAGGAGACAGCATAGTAGATACACAACTCTACCCAGGAGACAGCATAGTAGATACAAATCTACCCAGGAGACAGCATAGTAGATACAACTCTACCCAGGAGACAGCATAGTAGATACACAACTCTACCCAGGAGACAGCATAGTAGATACAACTCTACCCAGGAGACAGCATAGTAGATACACAACTCTACCCAGGAGACAGCATAGTAGATACAACTCTACCCAGGAGACAGCATAGTAGATACAACTCTACCCAGGAGACAGCATAGTAGATACACAACTCTACCCAGGAGACAGCATAGTAGATACAACTCTACCCAGGAGACAGCATAGTAGATACAACTCTACCCAGGAGACAGCATAGTAGATACAACTCTACCCAGGAGACAGCATAGTAGATACATCTCTACCCAGGAGACAGCATAGTAGATACAACTTTAGACAAGAGACAGCATAGTAGATACAACTCTAGACAAGAGACAGCATAGTAGATACAACTCTACCCAGGAGACAGCATAGTAGATACAACTCTACCCAGGAGACAGCATAGTAGATACAACTTACATGGCCATTGATGGCTGACGACATTGCAAGACTTAATGCAGCATTTCAATTATTTTATTATTATTAATATATCTATTTATTTTACAAACTAATATACACTGTGGTAAACTAAACTAACATAAACTAAAATTACACACTAATCTACACTGTAGTAAACTAAACTAATATAAACTAAATATACAAACTAATCTTCACTGTGATAAACAAACATGGTTCTCAGAAAATAAGTCTGTGGTCACATGGTGGTGGTTAGTGTCGTACTATTGGTTAGACAGTTTCCCCTTTAATGAGGTTGACTGTTAAAACTCTCTCTGATATTAGACTGAGTCATACAGAGACTCCAGCTGTGCAGCGAACAGACAGGAACCAACAACTGAGATAACAGCAGACTTTACAACAGTAGAAGATACAACAGTAGAAGTTACAACAGTAGAAGATACAAGAGTAGAAGTTATAAGAGTAGAAATTACGATTTGAAGACAAAGAACCTAAACAAATAAAGACCATGGATATTGATGATCACATATACCGAAACGAAAGACCCATCATGCCCTGCAAGAAGGATGGAGTTGGTGATCAACATTCAGGTAACAGTTTATCCTGTTATAGTGCTCAACACACACACACACACACACACACACACACACACACACACACACACATGACATATGCACACACACACACACACACACACACACACACACTCACACATGACATATGCACACACACACACACACACACACACACACACACACACACACACACACACACACACAAGCAAACTTTTTTGCAACGTTCCTGCACTCTATGAACACACACCAGACTCTACAAACACACTCTCACACACACACACACACACACACACACACACACACACACACACACACACACACACACACACACACACACACACACACACACAGACAACATATGCCCACACACACATAAATACAGACATTTCTCATTTCCTGAACTATTCACACCATTGAGTCAATACATGCTAGAATCACCTTTGGCAGCGATTACAACTGTGTGTCTCTGGGTAAGTCTCTAAGATCTTTATACACCTGGACTGTACAATATTTGTCCATTATTCTTTACTACATTTTTCAAAACTCTGTCAAATTGATTGTTGATCATTGCTAGACAACCATTTTCAAGTGTTACCATAGATTTCCAAGCAAGTATTTGTCAAAACTGTAACTCTGCAAACTCCAGTGTATATTTGGCCTTGTGCTGTAGGTTATTGTCCTGCTGAACGGTGAATACCTCTCCCTGTGTCCCGGTGTAAAGCAAACTGAAGCAGGTTTTCCTCTAGGATTTTGCTTAGCTCCATTCTGTGTCTTAATTTATCCTGAAAAAACACCCCAGACTTATCAAATCAAACTTTATTAGTCACATGCGCCGAACACAAGAAATCAAATCAAACTTTATTAGTCACATGCGCCGAACACAAGAAATCAAATCAAACTTTATTAGTCACATGCGCCGAACACAACAGGTGTAGACTTTACCGTGAAATGCTTGTTTCCAAGCCCACAAGAAGAAGAAAATATTTACCAAGTTGGATACAATCAAAAGTAGAAATAAAAACTATAGACAATATATACAGGGGGTAGAGTCAGAGTCAATGTGGAGGCTATATACAGGGTGTTACGGTACAGAGTCAATGTGGAGGCTATATACAGGGGCTACTGGTACAGAGTCAATGTGGAGGCTATGTACAAGGGGCAACGGTACAGAGTCAATGTGGAGGCTATATACAGGGGGTACTGGTACAGAGTCAATGTGGAGGCTATATACAGGGGCTACTGGTACAGAGTCAATGTGGAGGCTATATACAGGTGGTACTGGTACAGAGTCAATGTGGAGGCTATATACAGGGGGCACCGGTACCGAGTCAGTGTGCAGGGGTACAGGTTAGTTGAGGTAATATGTACATGTAGGTGGGGGCCAAGTGACTGACTATTTAACAAACAAACAGCGAGTTGCAGCGGTGTACAAGGGGAGAGGGGGGATCAATGTAAATTGGTAACGAGCACAGTATATACATATGAGATGAGTATGTAAACAACGTGGCATAGTTAAAGTGGCTAGTGATACATGTATTACATAAAGATGCAGTAGATGATATAGAGTACAGTATATACGTATACATATGAGATGAGTAATGTAGGGTATGTAAACATTATATTAAGTAGCATTGTTTAAAGTGGCTAGTGATATATTTTACACCAATTTCCATCAATTCCCATTATTAAAGTGGCTGGAGTTGAGTCAGTGTGTTGGCAGCAGCCACTCAATGTTAGTGGTGGCTGTTTAACAGTCTGATGGCCTTGAGATAGAAGCTGTTTTTCAGTCTCTCGGTCCCAGCTTTGATGCACCTGTGCTGACCTCGCCTTCTGGATGATAATGGGGTGAACAGGCAGTGGCTCGGGTGGTTGTTGTCCTTGATGTTCTTTATGGACTTCCTGTGACATCGGGTGGTGTAGGTGTCCTGGAGGGCAGGTAGTTTTCCCCCGGTGATGCGTTGTGCAGACCTCACTACCCTCTGGAGAGCCTTACGGTTGTGGGCGGAGCAGGTGCCGTACCAGGCTGTGATATAGCCCGACAGGATGCTCTCGATTGTGCATCTGTAGAAGTTTGTGAGTGCTTTTGGTGACAAGCCAAAGGTTGAAAGGCCTCCTGAGGTTGAAGAGGCGCTGCTGCGCCTTCTTCACGACGCTGTCTGTGTGGGTGGACCAATTCTGTTTGTCCGTGATGTGTTCGCTGAGGAACTTAAAGCTTACTACCCTCTCCACTACTGTCCCATCGATGTGGATAGGGGGGTGCTCTCTCTGCTGTTTCCTGAAGTCCACAATCATCTCCTTTGTTTTGTTGACGTTGAGTGTGAGGTTATTTTCCTGACACCACACTCCGAGGGCCCTCACCTCCTCCCTGTAGGCCATCTCGCCGTTGTTGGTAATCAAGCCTAACATTGTAGTGTCGTCCGCAAACTTGATGATTGAGTTGGAGGCGTGCATGGCCACGCAGTCGTGGGTGAACAGGGAATACAAGAGAGGGCTCAGAACGCACCCTTGTGAGGCCCCAGTGTTGCGGATCAGCGGGGTGGAGATGTTGTTACCTACCCTCACCACCTGAGGGCGGCCCGTCAGGAAGTCCAGTACCCAGTTGCACAGGGTGGGGTCGAGACCCAGGGTCTCGAGCTTGATGACGAGTTTGGATGTTACGATGGTGTTAAATGCTGAGCTGTAGTCAATGAACATAGGTATTCCTCACATAGGTATTCCTCACATAGGTATTCCTCTTGTCCAGATGGGTTAGGGCAGTGTGCAGTGTGGTTGAGATTGCGTCGTCTGTGAACCTATTTGAGCGGTAAAGCAAATTGGAGTGGGTCTGGGGTGTCAGGTAGGGTGGAGGTGATATGGTCCTTGACTAGTCTCTCAAAGCACTTCATGATGACGGAAGGTAGTGCTACGGGGCGGTAGTCGTTTAGCTCAGTTACCTTAGCTTTCTTGGGAACAGGAACAATGGTGGCCCTCTTGAAGCATGTGGGAACCGCAGACTTTGATAAGGATTGGTTGAATATGTCCGTAAACACACACCAACCAGCTGGTCTGCGCATGCTCTGAGGGCGTGGCTGGGGATGCCGTCTGGGCCTGCAGTCTTGCGAGGGTTAACCCATTTAAATGTTTTACTCATGTTGGCTGCAGTGAAGGAGGGTCCACAGGTTTTTGTGTCAGGCCGTGTCAGTGGCACTGTAGTGTCCTCAAAGCGGGCAAAAAAGTTATTTAGTCTGCCTGGGAGCAAGACATCCTGGTCCGTCACAGGGCTGGTTTTCTTTTTGTAATACGTGATTGACTGTAAACCCTGCCACATACCTCGTGTCTGAGCCGTTGAATTGTGCCTCTACTTTGTCTCTACACTGACGCTTAGCTTGTTTGATTGCCGTGTGGAGGGAATAGCTACACTGTTTGTATTCGGTCATGTTTCCGGTCACATTGCCCTTGTTAAAAGCAGTGGTTCGCGCTTTCAGTTTCACGCGAATGCTGCCGTCAATCCACGGTTTCTGGTTTGGGAATGTTTTAATCGTTGCTATGGGAACAACATTGTCAATGCACTTTCTAATGAACTCGCTCACCGAATCAGCGTATTCGTCAATGTTGTTGTTAGAAGCAATGCGGAACATATCCCAGTCCACGTGATGGAAGCAGTCTTGAAGCGTGGAATCAGATTGGTCAGACCAGCGTTGAACAGACCTGAGCGCATGAGCTTCTTGTTCTAGTTTCTGTCTGTAGGCTTGAAGCAACAAATGGAGTCGTGGTCAGCTTTTCCGAAAGGAGGGCGGGGGAGGGCCTTATACGCATCGCAGAATTAGAATAGCAATGATCCATGGTTTTACCAGCCCTGATTGCGCAATCGATATGCTGATACAATTTAGGGAGTCTTGTTTTCAGATTAGCCTTGTTAAATTCCCCAGCTACAATGAATGCAGCCTCAGCATATGTGGTTTCCAGTTTGCAAAGAGTAAAGACAAATAAAGTTTGTTCAGGGCTATCGATGTGTCTGCTTGGGGGGGAATATATACAGCTGTGATTATAATCGAAGAGAATTCCCTTGGTAGATAATGCGGCCGACATTTGATTGTGAGGAATTCTAAGTCAGGTGAACAGAAGGACTTGAGTTCCTGTATGTTGTTGTGATCACACCACGTCTCGTTAATCATAAGGTATACGCCCCGCCCCTCTTCTTACCAGGATGATGTTTGTTTCTGTCGGTGTGAAGAAACCAGCTGGCTGCACCGATTCCGTTAGCGTCTCTCAAGTGAGCCATGTTTCCATGAAGCAAAGAACGTTAGTCTCTTATGTCTCTCTGGAATGCTACCCTTGCTCGGATTTCATCAACCTTGTTGTCAAGAGACTGGACATTGGCGAGTAGTATGCTAGAGAGCGGTGTGCGATGTGCCCGTCTCCGGAGCCTGACCAGAAGACCGCTTCGTTTGCCTCTTTTACGACGTCGTTGTTTTGGGTCGCAGGCTGGGATCCATTCCGTTGTCCTGGGTGGAAGGCAGAACACAGGATCTGCTTCGCAAAAGTCATATTCCTGGTTAGTACTGATGGTGAGTTGACGTTGCTCTTATATTCAGTAGTTCTTTCCGACTGTATGTAATGAAACCTAAGATTGCCTGGGGTACCAATGTAAGAAAAAACACATAAAAAAATACTGCATAGTTTCCTAGCAACACGGCCATCTTTGTCGGAGTCGGAAGTAGGTCACCATGATAGTTCGTTGGTGATCTGGACACCAAAGAACTTGAAACTCTCGAACCGCTCCACTACAGCCTCAGCTATGTTAATGTGGGCCTGTTCGGCTCGCCTTTTCCTGTTGTCCACGATCAGCTCCTTTGTTTTGAGGGAGAGGTTGTTGTCCTGGCACCACACCGGCAGTTCTCTGACCTCCTCCCTATAGGTCGTCTTATCGTTTTCGGTGATCAGGCCTACCAATGTTGTGTCGTCAGCAAACTTAATGATGGCGTTGGAGTCATGTTCGGCCATGCAGTCTGGTGTGAACAGGGAATACAGGAGGGGACTAAGTACACACCCCTGAGGGGCCCCAGTGTTGAGGATCAGCGTGGCAGACGTGGCAGACGTTTTGTTGCCTACTCTTACCACCTGGGGGGGGTCGTCAGGAAGTCCAGGATCCAGTTGCAGAGGGAGGTGTTTAGTCCCAAAGTCTTTAGCTTAGTGATGAGCTTCGTGGGTACTATGGTGGGTACTACGCTGATCTGTAGTTAATGAACAGCATTCTCACATACAGTGGGGAGAACAAGTATTTGATACACTGATGATTTTGCAGGTTTTCCTACTTACAAAGCATGTAGAGGTCTGTAATTTTTATCATAGGTACACTTCAACTGTGAGAGACGGAATCTAAAACAAAAATCCAGAAAATGACATTGTATGATTTTTCAGTAATTAATTTGCATCGGTGGCGACCCGTTTGTCGTCGATACCTGGAGGTGGTATTGAGACGATCCGACCGGACTCTCTTCCAGGTGCAACGACAGCGGTGAACAAACATTTGGGCCGAGGGTACGCCGACCTTTTCCTCTTGCTCCTTGAAGAGCGGGGGCTGATAACCCAAGGAACACTCAAAGGGTGAGAGACACGTGGCAGAGCAAGGAAGGGTGTAGCGTACAAATTCTACCCACACTAGTTGCTGACTCCAGGTGGTGGGGTTGGCTGAGACCAGGCAGCAAAGAGTCGTCTCCAGGCCTTGGTTGGCCTGCTCCAACTGGCTGTTGGACTGGGGGTGGCCTCGGAGGACAGACTGGCCGACAACCCAATGAGTGTGCAGAATGCCTTCCAGAACCGGGGAGAGAACTGAGGACCCCGGTTGTAGACCATGTCCACTGGGAGTCCATGGATCTGTAAGATGTGCTGCACCATGAGCTGTGCCATCTCTTTGGCAGAGGGTAGCTTGGGGAGAGGAATGAAGTGGGCGGCTTTGGAAAACCTTTGGCAGAGGGTAGCTTGGGGAGAGTAATGAAGTGGGCGGCTTTGGAAAACCTTTGGCAGAGGGTAGCTTGGGGAGAGGAATGAGGGCGGCTTTGGAAAACCTTTGGCAGAGGGTAGCTTGGGGAGAGGAATGAGGGCGGCTTTGGAAAACCGGTCCACTATTGTCAGAATGGCGGTGTTGCCGTCAGATGGGGGGAGACCCGTAACAAAGTCCAGGGATATGTGAGTCCAGGGACGGTGCGGAACAGGCAGAGGTTGAAGGAGACTAGCCGGAGCTTGCCGGGGGGTCTTGTTCTGTGCACAGATCGTGCATGAAGCGAAGAACGCCGACAGTCATGAACCATGGTAGGCCACCAAAAGCATTGATGCACAAAGGCCAGGGTCCGACGGGAGCCCAGGCAGCAGGCAAGCTTGGAGGAGTGGGCCCACTCCAGGACCGAGGATCGGATATCGTCAGGAACAAACATTCGGTTATAAGGCTCCCCCCCAGGGTTCGACTGGGAATGCTGCGCCTCACGAACATGCTTCCCCATTCACCAGGTGTGTGCCATCGCCAGGCATGAGGTGGGAAGCATGGTCTCCGGATCCGGGGGTGTAGCCGCAGGGCTATAGCAGTTTGACAGCGCATCCGGCTTACGACTTAACATTCTTTGATCCTGGTCGGTATGAGAAGGAGTTGTTGAACCGAATGAAAATCAGGGACCACCTAGCTTATCTGGAATTGAGACGCTTGGCGGTGCAGAGATATTCCAGGCTCTTGTGGTTTGTCCACACAATGAACGGATGTTCCGCTCAGCCAGTGTCTCCACTCCTCCAATGCCATCTTCACCGCGAGAAGCTCACGATTCCCCACATTGTAGTTCTTCTCCGTTGCTTTGAGCCAATGGGAGAAGGCAGCACAACTTGAGGTCCAGGGCAGAACGCTGGTACAGGACAGCCCCCACCCGACATCCGAAGCAGCGGCCTCCACAAAGAACTGGCGGGACGGGTCAGGATGAACCAAGATGGGTGGTGTGGTGAAACGGTGCTTGAGATCTCGGGAACGTCCCAGTCAGCAGCTGGGGACCATGCAAATAGAACCTTGGGAGAGGTGTGTACAGACAGGGTGGAAGCCAGGGTGCTGTAACCCCGGATAAAGCAGCAATAGACGTTGGCGAATTCCAGGAAACGCTGCAGTTGCACTCTGGACGTAGGCATGGGCCAATGCACCACCGCTCTCACCTTCCCGGGATCCATCTGTACACTCCCTGAGGCGATGATGTAACCCTGGAAGGGGATGGTGGAGTGATGGAATTCGCACTTCTCTGCTTTCAGAACAAGCTGGTTCACCAGGAAGCGTTGGAGGATCTGACAGACATGGAGCACGTTCTCTTGGGCGGAGCGGGAGAAAATTAGGATGTCTTCGACATAGACGAAGACAAACCGGTTCAACATGTCGCGGAGAACATAATTCACCAGAGCCTGGAACACAGCAGGGGCGTTGGTAAGTCCAAATGGCTTGACCAGTTTCTCATAATGACCACTGGCTGTTTTGAAGACAGTCTTCTACTCATCTCCTTCCCCTATCCACACCAGGTGGTAGGCATTCCGTAGGTCCAGCTTGGAGAACACAGTGGCCCCCTGGAGCGGTTTGAAGATTGAGGAGATGAGAGGTAGTGGGTAGTGGTTCTTCACCGTGATGTTGTTGAGGCCCCGGTAGTCATTGCACGGGCGCAGGGTCTTTGTGGAGAAGAAGGACAAAGCCCTGCACCAGTGCATTGCATTCTCCGGCGGGAGGCAGGAGGACGGATGAACACTGCAACTAGGGTGTCCTCATAGCCTTGATCTCCAGACCTGACGTTTCAGTACTCATTTTGGGTGCATGAACTCTGCAATATGTTTAAGCCAATATTCTGGAAGAGGTTCTGGAAGTCAAGCAGTAGAACATGTGAGGTGCTGGAACTCAGTTCTGGTGTTCTGTCCCTTGTCAAGCTTATGTATTTCCTTCAGTGATTCAAACAGAAAATTGACACAAAAGTCGATACAAATACCACTCTGATAAAGAGACAGTTCTTGTTGTAATAATTTGTTCTTCAGTGTCTTGTCAGTGGTGGAAGAGATACTCTGGAGCTGCTGCAGTGTGTCTGGGGCTGCTGTGTATTCTCCTACTGGCTGGGATCATAGGCCTGTTTCTCTACCGTGAGTTTGATATGTTCCCACTCAAACATTCTTCATCATCAGTGGTGTAATGACCAGGGATCAATTACATTTACATTCCAGTCAATTACATTGTGACAATACACCAAATTCCAATTCCACGTTTTCCTCATTAAAAAGCATTGAAGATAATTTGGATTGAAATAGAATTCCAGTGTACTTCCTGAATTGACTGGAATTGAAATGCAACTGACCCCAACCCTGGTCATGTCTAATTAACATGTCCACTGTTACCTTGTTCATTGGTCGTATTATTTCACAGAGAGAAACCAGTTGACCTGTTCCAACACCCTGACTGAAGAGAGGGACCAGCTACACACCAGCAACAACACCCTGATCAAAGAGGGAGACCAGCTACAGAGTCGCAACAACACCCTGACCAAAGATGGAGACCAGCTACAGACGAGCAACAACACCCTGATCAAAGAGAGAGACCAGCTTCAGAAAGAGATAGAACTTCTGAAACAATCTTTAGTTGAGAAAGGTGAGTCAAATTGTCTAATGACTGTTCTGTTTGACAGTCTCTGTATCAGTTCACATGCCACTTACAAACAGGCAAATAAACGTATATTAAATGAAAAATGTGAGAAACAAACTAAGACTTCCAAACATTCCATTAGTTAGTGCCCCGTCTTCCTTAATTCAACTTAAATCAATGTTGTATTTAAGTGACTAAAGCAGGAAATGTTCAACTTATAGTGTGTCCTCAAGGATGGAAGAAGCTTGGTAGCAGTTGTTACTACGTGTCCACTGAGTACAAATCCTGGAAGGAAAGCAGAGAGGACTGCAGAAATAGAGGAGCAGACCTGGTGGTCATCAAGAGCCAAGAACAACAGGTGTGTGAGAAAGAGAGAGAGTGACAGAGAAAAGAGAGAGAGAGAGAGGGAGAGAGAGATAGAAAGCAGTAATGACTATGTTTTAGCAATGTTGTCTCTCTCCCACAACTACAGACATTAGTCAATTGGTTATGTGGACGAAATAACTATGTCTGGATTGGTCTGACTGACTCTGTTTCTGAGGGGACCTGGAAATGGGTGGACGACACACCACTGACCACAAAGTAAGACATTAATGAATTCTATGTAACTATGACATCACTGTCTGGAGTAGTATGTTCAAAATGGAAAGCCTGATTCTTCTACAGGTATTGGAACAGTGGACAGTCTGATTATATGTGTTGTTTCTTCTACAGGTATTGGAACAGTGGACAGTCTGATTCTATGTGTTGTTTCTTCTACAGGTATTGGAACAGTGGACAGTCTGATTCTGTGTTGTTTCTTCTACAGTTATTATTGGAACAGTAAAGAGCCTAATGGTGGTGGAGCACAGAACTGTGTGTATTTCTACTCCTGGTCATCAGACAGAGGAGAATGGTGGGACTATGACTGTTCCTATAAATACAGATGGATCTGTGAGAAATAGGATTCATCCTCAGTTCTCTCTGAACTGCTAAATAGGATTATGCTCAGTATATCGTAAACTATTTTCTGCTTATTCAATTTACCTTGTCAACTACATACAATATGTAAAAATACAAATGTAGAATACATTATAACAAAAACATGCAATAACAATACAATGAATTGATAAGAGAAGGACTGTTCTGTCTGTTGTTGAGGAAATTCACCACTAAGGACTCAAATTCAAAGGGAATGAATCAATCTTTATTATCACAGTCCCAGAGGTTCACTGACTCAATACAATCCTGATGTTCATGTTTATTATCACAGTCCCAGAGGTTCACTGACTCAATACAATCCTGATGTTCATGTTTATTATCACAGTCCCAGAGGTTCACTGACTCAATACAATCCTGATGTTCATGTTTATTATCACAGTCACATTCACAGAGGTTCACTGACTCAATACAATCCTGATGTTCATGTTTATTATCACAGTCCCAGAGGTTCACTGACTCAATACAATCCTGATGTTCATGTTTATTATTATTACTTTTTAGTTTAGTCTACTTGCTAAATATTTTTCTTAACTCTTCCCGAACTGCACTGTTGGTTAATGGCTTGTAAGTCATCATTTCACGGTAAAGTCTACACTTGTTGTATCCGGAGCAGGTGACAAATAAAGTTTGATTTGATTTGAGACCCTTTATACTGTGACACAAACAAGTCATATCATCACGGTTGGTTCCTGCATGAGACTGACTGATACCACACCAGGCTTCTTACCTTGAAACTGAGATACTCCTTTTGGTTCCCAGAGCAATGTTCTGGGTGTACTGGGAAAATGCTTATACAGTGACAGTGAGAGTGTTGATTCCTCCCATGTACAGTCAATCAGTTACTAGCATGAACCCAACCAAGTTGGATATTAGAAAAGCAGCATTATTCTAAACATACGAGTGGATGAACAGAGAGAAAATGTCACACTCTATTATATAATAGTAGATCTAACATGGAGTCTAGATGGACTGTTCTCTACTGTATAATAGTTGATCTAACATGGAGTCTAGAAGGACTGTTATCTACTGTATAATAGTTGATCTAACATGAAGTCTAGCAGGACTGTTCTCTACTGTATTTTATCTACTGTATAATAGTTGATCTAACATGGAGTCCAGAAGGACTGTTCTCTACTGTATAATAGTTGATCTAACATGGAGTCTAGAAGGACTGTTCTCTACTGTATAATAGTTGATCTAACATGGAGTCTAGAAGGACTGTTCTCTACTGTATTTTATCTACTGTATAATAGTTGATCTAACATGGAGTCCAGAAGGACTGTTCTCTACTGTATAATAGTTGATCTAACATGGAGTCTAGAAGGACTGTTCTCTACTGTATAATAGTTGATCTAACATGGAGTCTAGAAGGACTGTTCTCTACTGTATAATAGTTGATCTAACATGGAGTCCAGAAGGACTGTTCTCTACTGTATAATAGTTGATCTAACATGGAGTCTAGAATGACTGTTCTCTACTGTATAATAGTTGATCTAACATGGAGTCTAGAAGGACTGTTCTCTACTGTATTTTATCTACTGTATAATAGTTGATCTAACATGGAGTCTAGAAGGACTGTTCTCTACTGTATAATAGTTGAAGTAACATAGAGTCTAGATGGACTGTTCTCTACTATATAATAGTTGATCTAACATGGAGTCTAGAAGGACTGTTCTCTACTGTATAATAGTTGATCTAACATGGAGTCTAGAAGGACTGTTCTCTACTGTATAATAGTTGATCTAACATGGAGTCCAGAAGGACTGTTCTCTACTGTATAATAGTTGATCTAACATGGAGTCTAGAAGGACTGTTCTCTACTGTATAATAGTTGATCTAACATGGAGTCTAGAAGGACTGTTCTCTACTGTATTTTATCTACTGTATAATAGTTGATCTAACATGGAGTCTAGAAGGACTGTTCTCTACTGTATAATAGTTGAAGTAACATAGAGTCTAGATGGACTGTTCTCTACTATATAATAGTTGATCTAACATGGAGTCTAGAAGGACTGTTCTCTACTGTATAATAGTTGATCTAACATGGAGTCTAGAAGGACTGTTCTCTACTGTATAATAGTTGATCTAACATGGAGTCCAGAAGGACTGTTCTCTCTGCTATGTCATATAATCTCTGACACTTTAAGAACATATGAATGTACTATATATCAGGTCTCAGTTAACTCTTTGAACTCCCTCTCCCGGATCCGGGAGAATTGTCATCAACTGACACTAATTAGCATAACGCAACGGACAAAGAATATTACTAGAAAATGTTCACATTCATGAAATCACAAGTGAAATATATTGAAACACAGTTTAGCCTTTTGTTAATCACCCTGTCATCTCAGATTTTGAAATTATGCTTTACAGCCAAAGCAAGACAAGCATTTGTGTAAGTTTATTGATAGTCTAGCATAGCAGTATGCCTAGTTAGCAGCAGAAAACCTGGTCACGAAAATCAGAAAAGCAATCAAATTAAATCGTTTTCACTCACGAGAATCCCAGTTAGATAGCAAATGTTCCTTTTTTCCAAAAATATAATTCTTTGTAGGCGAAATAACTGCGTTAGTTCTTCACGTTTGGCTGAGAATTAGATCGGAAATTGTTGTCACGACAACGCTGAAAAATATTCCAAATTAGCTCCATAAAATCGACAGAAACATGGCAAACGTTGTTTACACGGTTTTCATGCGGTGAAAGAGAGTCGGACCAAAATGCAGCATGTAGATTGCGATCCATGTTTAATGAACAAAACATAACACGAATCTAAATACAAACACTACAAAACAAAGAACGTAACGAAAACCGAAACAGCCTATACTACTGTAAACTAAAACAGATACAGGAACAAGGACACTAAGGACAAACGAAACACACAAAGAATATGGCTGCCTAAATATGGTTCCCAATCAGAGACAACGATAATCACCTGACTCTGATTGAGAACCACCTCAGGCAGCCATAGACTAACGCTAGACATCCCACAAAACCCCAAGACAAAAACACACCACAATAAACCATGTCACACCCTGGCCTGACCGAATAAATGAAGAATAAACATAATATATTTTGACCAGTGACATTTACAATCAATCCTCAAGGTGTTTTTCAAATATCTATTCGATAATATATCAACCGGGACAGCTGTATTTTCAGTAAGACCGGGAGGAAAAATAGCTACTTCTGTCTATTACGCGAGAATTACTATGAGAGCCCTCAGCTGTACACTTACGCAATGTAGTCGTTTTGCCCCCTAGTTTCAAGAGGTTAGACCCATGTGCAGACTGTGTAGAGGTAACATTGTTTATTGTTAGAAAAGGGGCAGGCAAACGACAGGTCAAGGCGGGCAGGGGTCGATAATCGAGAGTATGGGCAAAGGTACAGGATGGCAGGCAGGCTCAGGCAGAGTGGTCAGGCAGGCGGGCTCGGAGTCAGGACAGGAAGGGGTCAAAACCAGGAGGGCGAGAAAAGAGAGCCTGGAAAAAGCAGGCGCTGAGACACTAAACGCTGGTAGTCTTGAACAAACAAGATGAACTGGCACAGACAGAAAACAGGTATAAATACCCAGGGGATAATTGGGGAAGATGGGCAACACCTGGAGGAGGGTGGAGAAAAGCACAAGGACAAGGTGAAACAGATCAGGGCCTGACACCATATTTGTTTTACAAACACACACACACACACACACACACACACACACACACACACACACACACACACACACACACACACACACACACACACACACACACTAACAAACACACATTGAAAAGCATCAATGCGTTGAACCCGCCCACCTGAGAATCTGCTCTTCAGCCATCTCTTTCCTGTGTTTCAGGTTTGCAAAATCCATGTCACTTCAATCTCTCTGGATTAATGGTGATTTTAGTATGTAAATCTTGGTGGGGAAAACTCAACAACTCATAAAATATCAACTGAACATTTGAAAATTGAAAACAAATATTTGAAGGGTAATGGAAGAGAATAATTTACATAATCGCATAATAATACATAGCAATTCATCCTCATGGCAACATGGCAACATGGCAACATGGCAAATACAAAGTGTACTGGGGGAGTGGCGGCAGGTCAAGGAGACACAGGATGAGCACTAGAGGGAGAGTACTGGGGGAGTGGCGGCAGGTCAAGGAGACACAGGATGAGCACTAGAGGGAGAGTACTGGGGGAGTGGCGGCAGGTCAAGGAGACACAGGATGAGCACTAGAGGGAGAGTACTGGGGGAGTGGCGGCAGGTCAAGGAGACACAGGATGAGCACTAGAGGGAGAGTACTGGGGGAGTGGCGGCAGGTCAAGGAGACACAGGATGAGCACTAGAGGGCGGTGCAGGAGCAGATGTGTCAGATAGAATTAGAACATTTAAATATGAGTGCATAACATTTGTTGCAACATCTGACAATACATGTAATTCCTACTTCAATTCCTGAACTTTGTCAAAGTCTTTAACTGTAAATAATTCATGAAAAAAAAAAAAGTTAATTTATTAGAATTGTTTTAATACTTAAAAGTAATTTAGATGACCGTTGCTGTAGAAAGGGGAGGACAACATCCTCTGCTTTCATGATCTCATTCACTGTAACATAATTAAAACGCTGGGTTGGTTTTCCAGGGGGAAGAGGGGATGATGACTGAGTGAAAGGGGTGGTGGGGGGGATGGGTGTCACCAGAATTTGTCCCGTTGAGTAGAGGTCTTCGGTTGGTTGACACACGGTGCAGCGTGTATCTTTCTAGCTGAATATCCATGTCTTCATTCAGCCACGATTCCATGAAGCAGGAACAGGATATTACCGTTTTTATGTCCCGTTGGTGGGATATTCGTGATCTTATATTGTCTATTTTTTTATCCAATGACGTTGGAGAGTAATGTTGACGGTAAATGCAGCTTTCCTAGTTGTCTTCTGCTCCGGAGGAGGCATCCGAGAGGTCATCAAGGGTGGATCAATAACTAACTGTCTTCTATCTGATGACAGGATCAATAACTAACTGTCTACTCTCTGATGACAGGATCAATAACTAACTGTCTACTATCTGATGACAGGATCAATAACTAACTGTCTACTCTCTGATGACAGGATCAATAACTAACTGTCTACTATCTGATGACAGGATCAATAACTAACTGTCTACTATCTGATGACAGGATCAATAACTAACTGTCTACTATCTGATGACAAGATCAATAACTAACTGTCCTCTATCTGATGACAGGATCAATAACTAACTGTCCACTATCTGATGACAGGATCAATAACTAACTGTCTACTATCTGATGACAGGATCAATAACTAACTGTCCACTATCTGATGACAGGATCAATAACTAACTGTCTACTATCTGATGACAGGATCAATAACTAACTGTCTACTATCTGGTGACAGGATCAATAACTAACTGTCCTCTATCTGATGACAGGATCAATAACTAACTGTCTACTATCTGGTGACAGGATCAATAACTAACTGTCCACTATCTGATGACAGGATCAATAACTAACTGTCTACTATCTGATGACAGGATCAATAACTAACTGTCTACTATCTGATGACAGGATCAATAACTAACTGTCTACTATCTGATGACAGGATCAATAACTAACCGTCTACTATCTGATGACAGGATCAATAACTAACTGTCTACTATCTGATGACAGGATCAATAACTAACTGTCTACTATCTGATGACAGGATCAATAACTAACTGTCTACTATCTGATGACAGGATCAATAACTAACTGTCTACTATCTGATGACAGGATCAATAACTAACTGTCTACTATCTGATGACTGGATCAATAACTAACTGTCTACTATCTGATGACTGGATCAATAACTAACTGTCTACTATCTGATGACTGGATCAATAACTAACTGTCTACTATCTGATGACAGGATCAATAACTAACTGTCTACTATCTGATGACAGGATCAATAACTAACTGTCTACTATCTGATGACAGGATCAATAACTAACTGTCTACTCTCCGATGACAGGATCAATAACTAACTGTCTACTATCTGATGACAGGATCAATAACTAACTGTCTACTATCTGATGACAGGATCAATAACTAACTGTCTACTATCTGATGACAGGATCAATAACTAACTGTCTACTATCTGATGACAGGATCAATAACTAACTGTCTACTATCTGATGACAGGATCAATAACTAACTGTCTACTATCTGATGACAGGATCAATAACTAACTGTCTACTCTCCGATGACAGGATCAATAACTAACTGTCTACTATCTGATGACAGGATCAATAACTAACTGTCTACTATCTGATGACAGGATCAATAACTAACTGTCTACTATCTGATGACAGGATCAATAACTAACTGTCTACTATCTGATGACAGGATCAATAACTAACTGTCTACTATCTGATGACAGGATCAATAACTAACTGTCTACTATCTGATGACAGAGTCAATAACTAACTGTCTACTATCTGATGACAGGATCAATAACTAACTGTCTACTATCTGATGACAGGATCAATAACTAACTGTCTACTATCTGATGACAGGATCAATAACTAACTGTCTACTATCTGATGACAGGATCAATAACTAACTGTCTACTATCTGATGACAGGATCAATAACTAACTGTCTACTCTCTGATGACAGGATCAATAACTAACTGTCCTGTATCTGATGACAGGATCAATAACTAACTGTCTACTCTCTGATGACAGGATCAATAACTAACTGTCTACTATCTGATGACAGGATCAATAACTAACTGTCTACTATCTGATGACAGGATCAATAACTAACTGTCTACTATCTGATGACAGGATCAATAACTAACTGTCTACTATCTGATGACAGGATCAATATCTAAGTGTCTACTCTCTGATGACAGGATCAATAACTAACTGTCTACTATCTGATGACAGGATCAATAACTAACTGTCTACTATCTGATGACAGGATCAATAACTAACTGTCTACTCTCTGATGACAGGATCAATAACTAACTGTCTACTATCTGATGACAGGATCAATAACTAACTGTCCTGTATCTGATGACAGGATCAATAACTAACTGTCCTCTATCTGATGACAGGATCAATAACTAACTGTCTACTATCTGATGACAGGATCAATATCTAACTGTCTACTATCTGATGACAGGATCAATAACTAACTGTCTACTATCTGATGACAGGATCAATATCTAACTGTCTACTATCTGATGACAGGATCAATAACTAACTGTCTACTATCTGATGACAGGATCAATATCTAACTGTCTACTATCTGATGACAGGATCAATAACTAACTGTCTACTATCTGATGACAGGGTCAATAACTAACTGTCTACTCTCTGATGACGGGATCAATAACTAACTGTCCTCTATCTGATGACAAGATCAATAACTAACTGTCCTCTATCTGATGACAGGATCAATAACTAACTGTCCTCTATCTGATGACAAGACCAATAACTAACTGTCCTGTATCTGATGACGGGATCAATAACTAACTATCCTCTGTCATCACAGGTGGTGAACCTGAGTCCTGAGGTCAAATCAAACACAGGACTCATCAGACACACCCCTTATTACTGGTGAAGGGAGGAATTACATACAGGACTCCTCAGACACACCCCTTATTACTGGTGAAGGGAGGAATTACATACAGGACTCCTCAGACACACCCCTTATTACTGGTGAAGGGAGGAATTACATACAGGACTCCTCAGACACACCCCTTATTACTGGTGAAGGGAGGAATTACATACAGGACTCCTTAGACACACCCCTTATTACTGGTGAAGGGAGGAATTACATACAGGACTCCTCAGACACACCCCTTATTACTGGTGAAGGGAGGAATTACATACAGGACTCCTCAGACACACCCCTTATTACTGGTGAAGGGAGGAATTACATACAGGACTCCTCAGACACACCCCTTATTACTGGTGAAGGGAGGAATTACATACAGGACTCCTTAGACACACCCCTTATTACTGGTGAAGGGAGGAATTACATACAGGACTCCTCAGACACACCCCTTATTACTGGTGAAGGGAGGAATTACACACAGGACTCCTTAGACACACCCCTTATTACTGGTGAAGGGAGGAATTACATACAGGACTCCTTAGACACACCCCTTATTACTGGTGAAGGCAGGTAGGAATTACATACAGGACTCCTCAGACACAGCACTGAGCTAGTCTAGAAGGACTGTTGTCTTCTGTAACACAGGAAGTACTGAGCTAGTCTAGAAGGACTGTTGTCTTCTGTACCACAGGAAGCACTGAGCTAGTCTAGAAGGACTGTTGTCTTCTGTACCTCAGGAAGCACTGAGCTAGTCTAGAAGGACTGTTGTCTTCTGTAACACAGGAAGCACTGAGCTAGTCTAGAAGGACTGTTGTCTTCTGTACCACAGGAAGCACTGAGCTAGTCTAGAAGGACTGTTGTCTTCTGTAACACAGGAAGCACTGAGCTAGTCTAGAAGGACTGTTGTCTTCTGTACCTCAGGAAGCACTGAGCTAGTCTAGAAGGACTGTTGTCTTCTGTACCACAGGAAGCACTGAGCTAGTCTAGAAGGACTGTTGTCTTCTGTACCACAGGAAGCACTGAGCTAGTCTAGAAGGACTGTTGTCTTCTGTAACACAGGAAGTACTGAGCTAGTCTAGAAGGACTGTTGTCTTCTGTACCACAGGAAGCACTGAGCTAGTCTAGAAGGACTGTTGTCTTCTGTAACAAAGGAAGCACTGAGCTAGTCTAGAAGGACTGTTGTCTTCTGTACCACAGGAAGCACTGAGCTAGTCTAGAAGGACTGTTGTCTTCTGTACCACAGGAAGCACTGAGCTAGTCTAGAAGGACTGTTGTCTTCTGTAACACAGGAAGCACTGAGCTAGTCTAGAAGGACTGTTGTCTTCTGTACCACAGGAAGCACTGAGCTAGTCTAGAAGGACTGTTGTCTTCTGTACCACAGGAAGCACTGAGCTAGTCTAGAAGGACTGTTGTCTTCTGTACCACAGGAAGCACTGAGCTAGTCTAGAAGGACTGTTGTCTTCTGTACCACAGGAAGCACTGAGCTAGTCTAGAAGGACTGTTGTCTTCTGTAACAAAGGAAGCACTGAGCTAGTCTAGAAGGACTGTTGTCTTCTGTACCACAGGAAGCACTGAGCTAGTCTAGAAGGACTGTTGTCTTCTGTACCACAGGAAGCACTGAGCTAGTCTAGAAGGACTGTTGTCTTCTGAAACACAGGAAGCACTGAGCTAGTCTAGAAGGACTGTTGTCTTCTGTACCACAGGAAGCACTGAGCTAGTCTAGAAGGACTGTTGTCTTCTGTACCTCAGGAAGCACTGAGCTAGTCTAGAAGGACTGTTGTCTTCTGTAACACAGGAAGCACTGAGCTAGTCTAGAAGGACTGTTGTCTTCTGTACCACAGGAAGCACTGAGCTAGTCTAGAAGGACTGTTGTCTTCTGTAACACAGGAAGCACTGAGCTAGTCTAGAAGGACTGTTGTCTTCTGTACCTCAGGAAGCACTGAGCTAGTCTAGAAGGACTGTTGTCTTCTGTACCACAGGAAGCACTGAGCTAGTCTAGAAGGACTGTTGTCTTCTGTACCACAGGAAGCACTGAGCTAGTCTAGAAGGACTGTTGTCTTCTGTAACACAGGAAGTACTGAGCTAGTCTAGAAGGACTGTTGTCTTCTGTACCACAGGAAGCACTGAGCTAGTCTAGAAGGACTGTTGTCTTCTGTAACAAAGGAAGCACTGAGCTAGTCTAGAAGGACTGTTGTCTTCTGTACCACAGGAAGCACTGAGCTAGTCTAGAAGGACTGTTGTCTTCTGTACCACAGGAAGCACTGAGCTAGTCTAGAAGGACTGTTGTCTTCTGTAACACAGGAAGCACTGAGCTAGTCTAGAAGGACTGTTGTCTTCTGTACCACAGGAAGCACTGAGCTAGTCTAGAAGGACTGTTGTCTTCTGTACCACAGGAAGCACTGAGCTAGTCTAGAAGGACTGTTGTCTTCTGTACCACAGGAAGCACTGAGCTAGTCTAGAAGGACTGTTGTCTTCTGTAACAAAGGAAGCACTGAGCTAGTCTAGAAGGACTGTTGTCTTCTGTACCACAGGAAGCACTGAGCTAGTCTAGAAGGACTGTTGTCTTCTGTACCACAGGAAGCACTGAGCTAGTCTAGAAGGACTGTTGTCTTCTGTAACACAGGAAGCACTGAGCTAGTCTAGAAGGACTGTTGTCTTCTGTACCACAGGAAGCACTGAGCTAGTCTAGAAGGACTGTTGTCTTCTGTAACAAAGGAAGCACTGAGCTAGTCTAGAAGGACTGTTGTCTTCTGTACCACAGGAAGCACTGAGCTAGTCTAGAAGGACTGTTGTCTTCTGTACCACAGGAAGCACTGAGCTAGTCTAGAAGGACTGTTGTCTTCTGTACCACAGGAAGCACTGAGCTAGTCTAGAAGGACTGTTGTCTTCTGTAACACAGGAAGCACTGAGCTAGTCTAGAAGGACTGTTGTCTTCTGTAACACAGGAAGCACTGAGCTAGTCTAGAAGGACTGTTGTCTTCTGTAACAAAGGAAGCACTGAGCTAGTCTAGAAGGACTGTTGTCTTCTGTACCACAGGAAGCACTGAGCTAGTCTAGAAGGACTGTTGTCTTCTGTACCACAGGAAGCACTGAGCTAGTCTAGAAGGACTGTTGTCTTCTGTACCACAGGAAGCACTGAGCTAGTCTAGAAGGACTGTTGTCTTCTGTAACAAAGGAAGCACTGAGCTAGTCTAGAAGGACTGTTGTCTTCTGTACCACAGGAAGCACTGAGCTAGTCTAGAAGGACTGTTGTCTTCTGTAACACAGGAAGCACTGAGCTAGTCTAGAAGGACTGTTGTCTTCTGTACCACAGGAAGCACTGAGCTAGTCTAGAAGGACTGTTGTCTTCTGTAACACAGGAAGCACTGAGCTAGTCTAGAAGGACTGTTGTCTTCTGTAACACAGGAAGCACTGAGCTAGTCTAGAAGGACTGTTGTCTTCTGTAACAAAGGAAGCACTGAGCTAGTCTAGAAGGACTGTTGTCTTCTGTACCACAGGAAGCACTGAGCTAGTCTAGAAGGACTGTTGTCTTCTGTACCACAGGAAGCACTGAGCTAGTCTAGAAGGACTGTTGTCTTCTGTACCACAGGACGCACTGAGCTAGTCTAGAAGGACTGTTGTCTTCTGTAACACAGGAAGCACTGAGCTAGTCTAGAAGGACTGTTGTCTTCTGTAATACAGGAAGTACTGAGCTAGTCTAGAAGGACTGTTGTCTTCTGTACCACAGGAAGCACTGAGCTAGTCTAGAAGGACTGTTGTCTTCTGTAACACAGGAAGCACTGAGCTAGTCTAGAAGGACTGTTGTCTACTGTACCACAGGAAGCACTGAGCTAGTCTAGAAGGAATGTTGTCTTCTGTACCACAGGAAGCACTGAGCTAGTCTAGAAGGACTGTTGTCTTCTGTACCACAGGAAGCACTGAGCTAGTCTAGAAGGACTGTTGTCTTCTGTACCACAGGAAGCACTGAAATAGTCTAGAAGGACTGTTGTCTTCTGTAACACAGGAAGCACTGAGCTAGTCTAGAAGGACTGTTGTCTACTGTACCACAGGAAGCACTGAGCTAGTCTAGAAGGAATGTTGTCTTCTGTACCACAGGAAGCACTGAGCTAGTCTAGAAGGACTGTTGTCTTCTGTACCACAGGAAGCACTGAGCTAGTCTAGAAGGACTGTTGTCTTCTGTAACACAGGAAGCACTGAGCTAGTCTAGAAGGACTGTTGTCTTCTGTACCACAGGAAGCACTGAGCTAGTCTAGAAGGACTGTTGTCTTTTGTACCACAGGAAGCACTGAGCTAGTCTAGAAGGACTGTTGTCTTCTGTACCACAGGAAGCACTGAGCTAGTCTAGAAGGACTGTTGTCTTCTGTAACACAGGAAGCACTGAGCTAGTCTAGAAGGAATGTTGTCTTCTGTACCACAGGAAGCACTGAGCTAGTCTAGAAGGACTGTTGTCTTCTGTACCAGAGGAAGCACTAAGCAAGTCTAGAACACCTAAATTGTGGAGCTGCCTTACTCCAAAGAGACCATGTTTGCATGTGGATTTTTTTAACTTAATATATTTTGTTTACGTTGTTTGCAAACTATGTGACATGAGGTAATGCAAAAATAACATGCGAAAAAGGCAATACTTTTTTACAAATACATGATTATTTTATATATTTGTTTAAACTAATTTGTTGAGTCCCTGAATGACAGGTTGCCACAACTCTGGATTCATCCATTTCATTTAACTCCTGAGACTCTTTCATTCTCTTTGTTGAGCCTGTTATTTTTTCCATTAACGCTACGACCATGAACATTTTTTGTAAAGACCAGTCAAAGGCTACGTTTTAGTCTCGGTTTTTGGAGGGAATTGAAAAAAAAGTTACAATTTAATACGACTGAAAAGTTTACAAACTAGATGAGCTGAAATGAAAGCAACATCTGTCAATGAACACTCAGATTATACGTCTCATCTTGAAAACAATGTACAGTATGTTTAGATAGGTGTAATCTAGAGCCAGGCTTGTTGATTTGTAATCTGAGAATATCCTGCTATTGAGGGAGTTCTATTACGCTGAACTAGGTTGAACTGGACAATGGGCCGTCACGTCATCTGGTGACAGCGGGGAGGGAGGAGCGCTTTATCTCAAATCAGCCAGTAATCTGGAGGAGCGCTTTATCTCAAATCAGACAGTAATCTGGAGGAGCGCTTTATCTCAAATCAGACAGTAATCTGGAGGAGAGCTTTATCTCAAATCAATCAGTAATCTGGAGGAGCGCTTTATCTCAAATCAGACAGTAATCTGGAGGAGCGCTTTATCTCAAATCAGACAGTAATCTGGAGGAGCGCTTTATCTCAAATCAATCAGTAATCTGGAGGAGCGCTTTGTCTCAAATCAGACAGTAATCTGGAGGAGTGCTTTATCTCAAATCAAACATTAATCTGGAGGAGCGCTTTATCTCAAATCAGACAGTAATCTGGAGGAGCGCTTTATCTCAAATCAGACAGTAATCTGGAGGAGCGCTTTACCTCAAATCAGACAGTAATCTGGAGGAGCGCTTTATCTCAAATCAGACAGTAATCTGGAGGAGCGCTTTGTCTCAAATCAAACAGTAATCTGAAGGAGCGCTTTATCTCAAATCAGACAGTAATCTGGAGGAGCGCTTTACCTCAAATCAATCAGTAATCTGGAGGAGCACTTTACCTCAAATCAGACAGTAATCTGGAGGAGCACTTTATCTCAAATCAGACAGTAATCTGGAGGAGCGCTTTATCTTGAATCAGACAGTAATCTGGAGGAGCGCTTTATCTCGAATCAAACAGTAATCTGCACCCCTCGGTCAAGGCATCGTCAAGAAACATAGAAACAACATCTGTTTTCCGTGAAATAAATTTTTTAATTTTCAAACTAGATTTCATTGGGAAGGCAGTTAAATCCTTTATATCAAAAGCAATCACTTTATTTGCATGTGAAAACACAGAATCCTACTAATTACTCCACATGCTTATTGATGTCACTTTTGTTTTGAGTTCGCAGATGGCAAGAGCAGAACACCTGGCTCACGCCCAGGATGGAAACTCCTCCCACCGGGTTACCGGGGTAACCCTTTTCCAGATAAACAAAACCCCTCACTGACACACTTGTTGAATTAAGCAAGAGAACATGACGACAAAGTTCTTAATGAAACAACACAGGTGACTGTAAATAGGGAAGTGTTTGATGGTTTGAGCCCTGGTCCAACCTTTATGTTAAAACCTGTTGTGACTAGGGGACAGTGTTTTCATTTTTGGAAAAAAAACGTTCCCGTAGTAAATGGGGTATTTTGTCAGGACAAGACGCTAGAATATGCATATATATCCTAAGCTGAATATGCAGCTTAGGATAGAAAACACTCTAAAGTTTCCAAATCTGTAAAAATATTGTCTGTGAGTATAACAGAACTGATGTTGCAGGCAAAAGCCTGAGAAAAATCCAATCCGGAAGTGCCCCATGTTTTGAAAGCTCTGCGTTCCAATGAGTCCCTATTGAGCAGTGAATGGGCTATCAGCCAGATTGCACTTTCTCCGTATTCCCGAAGGTGTCTACAGCGTTGTGACGTAGTTAACGCATTAATGTTGAAGAATACCCGTAAGCGGCTACATTGCGCAAGTGGTCACCTGATGCTGCCAGAGAGATTCTCGCGTAAAAGACAGAGGTAGCCATTATTCCAATCGGTCCTACTGAAAAACTAATTGTCCCGATGGATATATTATCGAATAGATATTTAAAAAAACACCTTGAGCATTGATTATAAACAACATTTGCCATGTTTCTGTCGATATTATGGAGCTAATTTGGAATATTTTTCAACGTTTTCATGACTGCAATTTCCGGGCGATTTCTCAGCCAAACGTGAAGAACAAACGAAGCTATTTCACCTACAAAAATAGTATTTTTGGAAAAAAGGAACATTTGCTATCTAACTGGGAGTCTCGTGAGTGAAAACATCCGAAGCTCATCAAAGGTAAACGATTTCATTTGATTGCTTTTTCTGATTTCCGTGACCAAGTTACCTGCTGCTAGCTGGACAAAATGCTATGCTAGGCTATCGATAAACTTACACAAATGCTTGTCTAGCTTTGGCTGTAAAGCATATTTTGAAAATCTGAGATGACAGGGTGATTAACAAAAGGCTAAGCTGTGTCTCAATATATTTAATTTGTGATTTTCATGAATAGGATTTCAGTTCGTGTCTCTCCACTTGTTTTGATGTAGATAGAGAATGATGAAGAGGGAAAGAGAAGATATGAGAGTAATTGTAGACCATAGGCTCTCTCTGAAAAAAGATAGAGACATCTGAGTAACTATTATCTCTGGTGTTCATGTCATACAGGAGACAGTAAATGTAGATCTCAGGCCCTCTCTGAGAAATTTTAATTTTAATTTAATTTTACTAGGCAAGTCAGTTAAGAACAAATTCTTATTTTCAATGACGGCCTAGGAACAGTGGGTTAACTGCCTGTTCAGGGGCAGAACGACAGATTTGTACCTTGTCAGCTTGGGGATTCAAACTTGCAACCTTTCGGTTACTAGCCCAACGCTCTAACCACTAGGCTACCCTGCCACCCCAAGGCTACCCTGCCGAAAGACAGAGACATCTCTGAATAACTGTTATGTCTGGTGTCCATGTCACAAAGGAGACAACAGTTATTCTTTGTGAGGTCACCGTCTTGCATTGAGCTATCGACTGTTCATCCTGCTGCTGGTGTCAACATCACATCAGAGTCTCAGATTAAACCACTGCTTAAAATATAACAGGAAGTGGACCGCCTGAGTTTCAAATGGTGTGAATGACATCACCATTGAAAGCCCACTGAGACAGATGCCAAACATATTGTACATTCTAATACATATCTCTGAGTAACTCTTCTCACTGAGACAGATGCAGACATACAGTCTAACACATATCTCTGAGTAACTCTTCTCACTGAGACAGATGCAGACATATTGTACATTCTAATACATATCTCTGAGTAACTCTTCTCACTGAGACAGATGCAGACATATTGTACATTCTAATACATATCTCTTAGTAACTCTTCTCACTGAGACAGCAGAGATGAAAATAACTGTTCATGGCCATCGATGGTGTGCAAGGTGAAATGTGTTAAACTACTAAGAGTATGAAGCACAAAAACTAATCTAATATCAACTAAATATACAAACTGTGGTAAACTAAACTAATATAAACTAAATCTACAAACTAATCTTCATTGTGAGAAACAAACATGGTTTTCAGAAAATAAGTCTGTGGTCACATGGTGGTGTTTGGTGTCGTACTATTGGTTAGACAGTTTCCCCTTTAATGAGGTTGACTGTTAAAACTGTCTCTGATATTAGACTGAGTCATACAGAGACTCCAGCTGTGCAGCGAACAGACAGGAACCAACAACTGAGATAACAGCAGACTTTACAACAGCAGAAGTTACAACAGCAGAAGATACAACAGTAGAAGATACTACAGTAGAAGTTACAACAGTAGAAGATACAACAGTAGAAGATACAACAGTAGAAGATACAACAGTAGAAGATACAACAGTAGAAGATACAACAGTAGAAGATACAACAGTAGAAGTTACAACAGTAGAAGTTACAACAGTATAAATTACAACAGTATAAACTACAAGAGTAGAAGTTACAAGAGTAGTAGTACGATTTGAAGACGAAGAACCTGATAAATAAATACCATGGATATTGATGATTGTATATATGCCAATCAAAGAACCATCATGTCCTGGAAGAAGGATGGAGTTGGTGATCAACGTTCAGGTAACAGGTATTCCTTTTGGGTTTCTGAACTCCACCATATGCTGAAAAAAACAGCAGAGACACACATCAATTCCAAGCTGGTCCATGCTGGTCCGATGCATGCTGATCTAGCATGTTATGCTGGCTGTCCAGGCTTCATTGTGTTTTTGTTGTTGACCAGTCTTTGCTGTGTTTTGTACACTGGAGATTCGTTTCAAGTCACGATATGCCGCCTTGCAAAATGACGTTTAATTCCTATTCCTAATCCACTCCAGACAGAGTCACAAAATCTATATTCAGAATGACAGCCAGTGTTAGAATTGATGAATGAAGGAGACTATCTGAACCAGGATTCCGCAACTGGTGGTCCAAGGGCCGATTGTGGACCGCCGGTGGTTTTATTTGGCCACTCAAGTTTTCAGGAAATCAGCTCCAAGTGATTTTAATTTTGGAAATCCGTTTACCAAGTATTCCCACGCATGATAGAGAGACAAGCAATCAAATATAAATAACATTTATATTTAAAATTCTAATTTTGAATTGATTATGTTTTAGTGAAATATTATATATGTTAGGGCTTCCTATGGTCAATTTTGAGTCTACAAATGATTTTAATTTTGGAAATCCGTTTACCAAGTATTCATGATAGAGAGACAAGCAATCAAATATAAATGACATTTATATTTAAAATTCTAATTTTGAATTGATTATGTTTTAGTGAAATATTATATATGTTAGGGCTTCTTATGGTCAATTTTGAGTCTACAAATGATTTTAATTTTGGAAATCCGTTTACCAAGTATTCCCACGCATGATAGAGAGACAAGCAATCAAATATAAATAACATTTATATTTAAAATTCTAATTTTGAATTGATTATGTTTTAGTGAAATATTATATATGTTTGGGCTTCTTATGGTCAATTTTGAGTCTACAAATGATTTTAATTTTGGAAATCCGTTTACCAAGTATTCATGATAGAGAGACAAGCAATCAAATATAAATAACATTTATATTTAAAATTCTAATTTTGAATTGATTATGTTTTAGTGAAATATTATATATGTTTGGGCTTCTTATGGTCAATTTTGAGTCTACAAATGATTTTAATTTTGGAAATCCGTTTACCAAGTATTCCCACGCATGATAGAGAGACAAGCAATCAAATATAAATAACATTTATATTTAAAATTCTAATTTTGAATTGATTATGTTTTAGTGAAATATTATATATGTTTGGGCTTCTTATGGTCAATTTTGAGTCTACAAATGATTTTAATTTTGGAAATCCGTTTACCAAGTATTCATGATAGAGAGACAAGCAATCAAATATAAATAACATTTATATTTAAAATTCTAATTTTGAATTGATTATGTTTTAGTGAAATATTATATATGTTAGGGCTTCTTATGGTCAATTTTGAGTCTACAAATGATTTTAATTTTGGAAATCCGTTTACCAAGTATTCCCACGCATGATAGAGAGACAAGCAATCAAATATAAATAACATTTATATTTAAAATTCTAATTTTGAATTGACTATGTTTTAGTGAAATATTATATATGTTTGGGCTTCTTATGGTCAATTTTGAGTCTACAAATGATTTTAATTTTGGAAATCCGTTTACCAAGTATTCCCACGCATGATAGAGAGACAAGCAACCAAATATAAATAACATTTATATTTAAAATT
>NW_027013554.1:0-15852 GCF_036934945.1 Oncorhynchus masou masou | reverse complement strand
TCTCTGTGTACTTCGTTCAGTTGTATTGCTGCATGTGTTTCTGGTTGAGCGTTAAGCGGCTGGACGGAGGAACAACAACTACTTTTTTTTATTATTATCATTGAGTTTCTTCTCATCAGAGGTGAGGGTGTGGTCGTCTATCCAATGTTCTCATCCAATCCAACGTCAGTGTAATGTTCTGCTTCCATTTCAATCTAAAGTGTAAAAGTTGGGTCAGTTTTGTTGTTAATATGTGAGGTTCAGGGTCTATATCTACAAGGCGTCTGAGAGTACGAGTGCTGATCTGGGATCAGTTTAGCCTTTTAGATCATAATGAATACTAGAGAGAGGACCAGATCCTAGTGCTGATCTGGGATCAGGTTAGCCTTTTAGATCATAATGAATACTAGAGAGAGGACCAGATCCTAGTGCTGATCTGGGATCAGGTTAGCCTTTTAGATCATAATGAATACTAGAGAGAGGACCAGATCCTAGTGCTGATCTGGGATCAGGTTAGCCTTTTAGATCATAATGAATACTAGAGAGAGGACCAGATCCTAGTGCTGATCTGGGATCAGGTTAGCCTTTTAGATCATAATGAATACTAGAGAGAGGACCAGATCCTAGTGCTGATCTGGGATCAGGTTAGCCTTTTAGATCATAATGAATACTAGAGAGAGGACCAGATCCTAGTGCTGATCTGGGATCAGGTTAGCCTTTTAGATCATAATGAATACTAGAGAGAGGACCAGATCCTAGTGCTGATCTGGGATCAGGTTAGCCTTTTAGATCATAATGAATACTAGAGAGAGGACCAGATCCTAGTGCTGATCTGGGATCAGGTTAGCCTTTTAGATCATAATGAATACTAGAGAGAGGACCAGATCCTAGTGCTGATCTGGGATCAGGTTAGTCTTTTAGATCATAGTGAGTGAGAGGACCAGAGAGGACCTACTCTGAGACGCTTTAGGAATACAGGCCCAGTTCAGATCCACTCTGGTATTCAGATAGAACCGAACCGACCGACAGAGCAGCATGCTTTTAAAGCTCAACTACCAGCAGAAATACTATTGCTCCAGTTGGAACAGACTGTGACCATAGGATTCATGTGTTAGATATACCATTTTAGAATAATGAATATGATACAATATAAAGACGACACAATGACATTTATAATCGTGAGAGAGAGGAATGAAGTATTTGAAATGCGTATGAGGTCCACAGATTTCTAGAGCCGTGTCCCAAACTGTACCCCATTCCCTGTATAGTACTGGTAAAAAAAGTAGTGCTCTATATAGGGAACAGGTTTGCCCATTTGGGATGTGCCATGTCTCCAAGCTTTCTGTTTGATTTGAGTTTGTTTGTTTGGGGTGTAAATGTTCACATCACCAGAGACTCTTGATCTGTTGGTCTGGCAGTTGTTTTATTTTCACAAGCAACGCACAGGAAGTTGAATCTATGAATTCGGGGGATTCAGTCTACAACACTGTCTATTGTTGAATCTATGAATCATATTCAGTCTACAACATTGTATATAGTTGAATCTATGAATCGTATTCAGTCTACAACACTGTATATAGTTCATAGTTGAATCTATGAATCGTATTCAGTCTACAAATACTGTATATAGTTCATAGTTGAATCTATGAATCATATTCAGTCTACAACACTGTATATAGTCTATGGTTGAATCTATGAATCGTATTCAGTCTACAACACTGTATATAGTTCATAGTTGAATCTATGAATCGTATTCAGTCTACAACACTGTATATAGTTCATAGTTGAATCTATGAATCGTATTCAGTCTACAACACTGTATGTAGTTCATAGTTGAATCTATGAATCGTATTCAGTCTACAACACTGTATATAGTTCATAGTTGAATCTATGAATCGTATTCAGTCTACAACACTGTATATAGTTCATATGAATCTATGAATCGTATTCAGTCTACAACACTGTATGTAGTTCATAGTTGTATACTGAATACGATTCATACATTCAACACTGTATATAGTTCATTGTTGAATCTATGAATCGTATTCAGTCTACAACACTGTATATAGTTTGTAGTTGAATCTATGAATCGTATTCAGTCTACAACACTGTATATAGTTCATTGTTGAATCAATGAATCGTATTCAGTCTATAACACTGTATATAGTTCATAGTTGAATCTATGAATCGTATTCAGTCTACAACACTGTATATAGTTCGTAGTTGAATCTATGAATCGTATTCAGTCTACAACACTGTATATAGTTCATAGTTGAATCTATGAATCGTATTCAGTCTACAACACTGTATATAGTTCATAGTTGAATCTATGAATCGTATTCAGTCTACAACACTGTATATAGTTTGTAGTTGGAAGAGAGAGAGAGATACGTCCTCTGAGCCTCCTACACTCAGGTACGCGCGTGAGAGAGTGTCCAATGTGTTGACGTGTATCGACAGGAGAAGACAGAGACTATGGAAGAGAGAGAGACGTCCTCTGAGCCTCCTACACTCTAGGTACGCGCTGAGAGAGTGTCCAATGTGTTGACGTGTACGACAGGAGAAGACAGAGACTATGGAAGAGAGAGAGAGAGACGTCCTCTGAGCCTCCTACACTCAGGTACGCGCTGAGAGAGTGTCCAATGTGTTGACGTGTATCGACAGGAGAAGACAGAGACTATGGAAGAGAGAGAGAGAGACGTCCTCTGAGCCTCCTACACTCAGGTACGCGCTGGAGAGAGTGTCCAATGTGTTGACGTGTATCGACAGGAGAAGACAGAGACTATGGAAGAGAGAGAGAGAGACGTCCCTCTGAGCCTCCTACACTCAGGTACGCGCTGAGAGAGTGTCCAATGTGTTGACTGTCTGAGCTTTACTCATATTCACTATTATTTTCACTGAGAGAAAAGAAAAAGCATTTAAAACATTTGTCATCGTCTCTGCTATGGAGACGTTCTACATGACTTTGTTTTGGCAACGAAGGTCCCGTCAATAAAGCATGTTGTTTTTAAATAAAAAATGGAACGAGACTTTGATCCAACTGTTCTGTTGAAAGCTCTGACAGACAGTGAGCTCACATGACAGAGAATGTGCTCCAACACAGAGATGTTAAGAGATCACAACGTTATCTCTGTCCCATTATGGCGTCTGTGAGAGCACGGGCGAAAGCTGAGAATGAGAGGGTGGGGAAGCTTTTTAGGGACAGTTTAGGTGCAAGGTTAAGGATGAGGGGGGGTTGTGAGGGAGGTTGGGCAGAGGGGTTGGTTTGTTGTTGGTGAGAATGAGAGAGGGTTTAGAGGTGATGAGGGGTTGTGAGGGAGGAGTTGAGGCAGAGGGGGGTTGGTTTGTTGTTTGAGAATGAGAGAGGGTTTAGAGGATGAGGGCACAAGGAGGGGGGTTGGTTTGTTGTTGGTCAGAATTAGAGAGGGTGTAGAGGTGATGGGGTGTGGCAAGGGAGCCCTCAACCTCCTGCCCTCCCTTCCCTCCAGCCCTCAACCCTCCAGCCCTCTAACCCTCCAGCCCTCTAACCCTCCAGCCCTCTAACCCTCCAGCCCTCCAACCCTCTAACCTTCAGCCTAAACCCCCAGCCCTCTAACCCCCAGCCCTCTAACCCCCCAGCCCTCTAACCCCCAGCCCTCTAACCCTCCAGCCCTCTAACCCTTCAGCCCTCTAACCCCCCAGCCCTCTAACCCTCCAGCCCTCTAACCTCCAGCCCTCTAACCTCCAGCCCTCTAACCTTCAGCCCTCTAACCCTTCAGCCCTCTAACCCTTCAGCCCTCTAACCCTCCAGCCCTCTAACCCCAGCCCTAACCCCCAGCCCTCTAACCCCCAGCCCTCTAACCCTCCAGCCCTCTAACCCTTCAGCCCTCTAACCCCCCAGCCCTCTAACCCCCAGCCCTCTAACCCCCAGCTCCTCTAACCCTCCAGCGCTCTAACCCTTCAGCCCTCTAACCCCCAGCCCTCTAACCCCCCAGCCCCTAACCCTCCAGCCCTCTAACCCCTCCAGCCCTCTAACCCTTCAGCCCCTCTAAAACCCCCAGCCCTCCCTCTAACCCCCAGCCTCTAACCCCCAGCCCTCTAACCCCCAGCCCTCTAACCCCCAGCCCTAACCCTCCAGCCCTCTAAACCCCCAGCCCTCTAACCCCCCAGCCCTCTAACCCTCCAGCCCCTCTAACCCTCTAGCCTTCTAACCCTCCAGCCCTCTAACCCTTCAGCCCTCTAAAACCCCCAGCCCTCTAACCCCCAGCCCTCTAACCCTCCAGCCCTCTAATCCTCCAGCCCTCTAACCCTCCAGCCCTCTAACCCTCCAGCCCTCTAACCCTCCAGCCCTCTAACCCCCCAGCCCTCTAACCCCCCAACCCTTTAATCCTCCAGCCCCCTAACCCTCCAGCCCTCTAACCCTCCAGCCCTCTAACCCTCCAGCCCTCTAACCCTCTAACCCTCCAGCCCTGTAACCCTCTAATCCTCCAGCCCTCTAACCCTCCAGCCCTCTAACCCTCCAGCCCTCTAACCTCCAGCCCTCTAACCCTCTAGCCCCTCTAACCCTCTAACCTCCAGCCTTCTAACCCTCCAGCCCCTAACCCTCCAGCCCTCTAACCCCTCTAATCCTCCAGCCCTCTAACCCTTTAACCCTCCAGCCCTTAACCCTCCAGCCCTCTAACCCCCCAGCCCTCTAACCCCCAGCCCTCTAATCCTCCAGCCCTCTAACCCTTTAACCCTCCAGCCCTTTAACCCTCCAGCCCTCTAACCCTCCAGCCCTCTAACCCCCAGCCCTCTAACCCCCAGCCCTCTAACCCCTCTAATCCTCCAGCCCCTAACCCTTTAACCCTCCAGCCCCTTTAACCCTCCAGCCCTCTAACCCTCCAGCCCCTCTAACCCCCAGCCCCCTAACCCCCAGCCCTCTAACCCCCAGCCCTCTAACCCTTTAACCCTCCAGCCCTTTAACCCTCCAGCCCCCTAACCCCCCAGCCCTCTAACCCCAGCCCTCTAACCCCCAGCCCCTCTAACCCCCCAGCCCTCTAACCCCCAGCCCTCTAACCCCCCAGCCCTCTGACCCCCAGCCCTCTCTAACCCCCCAGCCCTCTAACCCTCCAGCCCTCTAACCCTTCAGCCCTCTAACCCTCCAGCCCTCTAACCCTTCAGCCCTAACCCCCAGCCCTCTAACCTCCAGCCCTCTAACCCTCCAGCCCTCTAACCCTTCAGCCCTCTAACCCCCAGCCCTCTAACCCCCAGCCCTCTAACCCTCCAGCCCTCTAACCCTCCAGCCCTCTAACCCTTCAGCCCTCTAACCCTTCAGCCCTCTAACCCCCCAGCCCTCTAACCCCCCAGCCCTCTAACCCTCCAGCCCACTAACCCTTCAGCCCTCTAACCCCCCCAGCCCCTCTAACCCTCCAGCCCCTCAACCCCCAGCCTCTAACCCTCCAGCCCTCTAACCCTTCAGCCCTCTAACCCCCAGCCCTCTAACCCCCAGCCCTCTAACCCTCCAGCCCTCTAACCCTCCAGCCCTCTAACCCTCCAGCCCTCTAACCCTTCAGCCCTCTAACCCTCCAGCCCTCTAACCCTCCAGCCCTCTAACCCTCCAGCCCTCTAACCCTCCAGCCCTAACCCTCCAGCCCCTCTAACCCTTCAGCCCTCTAACCCCCAGCCCCTCTAACCCCCAGCCTCTAACCCTCCAGCCCCTCTAACCTCTAGCCTTCTAACCCTCCAGCCTTCTAGCCTTCTAACCCTCTAGCCTTCTAACCCTCCAGCCTTCTAACCCTCCAGCCTTCTAACCCTCCAGCCCTCTAACCCCCAGCCCTCTAACCCTCCAACCCTCTAACCCTCCAACCCTCTAATCCTCCAGCCCTCTAACCCCCAGCCCTCTAACCCTCCAGCCCTCTAACCCTCCAGACCTCTAACCCCCCAGCCCCTCTAACCCCCAACCCTTTAATCCTCCAACCCTTTAATCCTCCAGCCCTCTAACCCTCCAGCCCTCTAACCCTCTAACCCTCCAACCCTCCAGCCCTCTAACCCTCCAGCCCTCTAACCTCCAGCCCTCTAACCCTCTAATCCTCCAGCCCTCTAACCCTCCAGCCCCTCTAACCCTCCAGCCCTCTAACCCTCCAGCCCTCTAACCCTCCAGCCCTCTAGCCCTCTAACCCTCCAGCCTTCTAACCCTCCAGCCCTCTAACCCTCCAGCCCTCTAACCCTCTAATCCTCCAGCCCTCTAACCCTTTAACCCTCCAGCCCTTTAACCCTCCAGCCCTCTAACCCCCCAGCCCTCTAACCCCCAGCCCTCTAACCCCCCAGCCCTCTAACCCCCAGCCCTCTAACCCTCTAACCCTCCAGCCCTCTAACCCTCCAGCCCCCTAACCCCCCAGCCCTCTAACCCCAACCCCTTTAATCCTCCAGCCCTAACCCTCCAGCCCTCTAACCCTCCAGCCCTCCAGCCCTCTAGCCCTCTAACCCTCTAACCCTCTAACCCTCTAATCCTCCAGCCCTCTAACCCTCCAGCCCTCTAACCCTCCAGCCCTCTAACCCTCCAGCCCTCTAACCCTCTAGCCCTCTAACCCTCTAGCCCTCTAACCCTCCAGCCTTCTAACCCTCCAGCCCCCTCTAACCCTCCAGCCCCTCTAACCCTCTAATCCTCCAGCCCTCTAACCCTTTAACCCTCCAGCCCTTTAACCCTCCAGCCCTCTAACCCCCCAGCCCTCTAACCCCCAGCCCTCTAATCCTCCAGCCCTCTAACCCTTTAACCCTCCAGCCCCTTTAACCCTCCAGCCCCTAACCCTCCAGCCCTCTAACCCCCCAGCCCTCTAACCCCCAGCCCTCTAACCCTCTAATCCTCCAGCCCCTCTAACCCTTTAACCCTCCAGCCCTTTAACCCTCCAGCCCTCTAACCCTCCAGCCCTCTAACCCCCCCAGCCCTCTAACCCCCAGCCCTCTAACCCCCAGCCCTCTAACCCTTTAACCCTCCAGCCCTTTAACCCTCCAGCCCTCTAACCCTCCAGCCCTCTAACCCCCCAGCCCTCTAACCCCCAGCCCTCTAACCCCCAGCCCTCTAACCCCCAGCCCTCTAACCCCCAGCCCTCTAACCCCCAGCCCTCTAACCCCCCAGCCCTCTAACCCCCAGCCCTCTAACCCCCAGCCCTCTAACCCTCCAGCCCTCTAACCCTCCAGCCCTCTAACCCCCAGCCCTCTAACCCTCCAGCCCTCTAACCCTCCAGCCCTCTAACCCTTCAGCCCTCTAACCCCCCAGCCCTCTAACCCCCAGCCCTCTAACCCTCCAGCCCTCTAACCTCCAGCCCTCTAACCCTTCAGCCCTCTAACCCCCAGCCCTCTAACCCCCAGCCCTCTAACCCTCCAGCCCTCTAACCCTTCAGCCCTCTAACCCCCAGCCCTCTAACCCTCCAGCCCCTCTAACCCCCAGCCCTCTAACCCTCCAGCCCTCTAACCCTTCAGCCCTCTAACCCCCAGCCCTCTAACCCCCAGCCCTCTAACCCTCCAGCCCTCTAACCCTCCAGCCCTCTAACCCTCCAGCCCTCTAACCCTTCAGCCCTCCAGCCCTCCAGCCCTCTAACCCCTCCAGCCCTCTAACCCTCCAGCCCTCTAACCCTCCAGCCCTCTAACCCTTCAGCCCTCTAACCCTCTAGCCTTCTAACCCTCCAGCCTTCTAGCCTTCTAACCCTCTAGCCTTCTAACCCTCCAGCCTTCTAACCCTCCAGCCTTCTAACCCTCCAGCCCTCTAACCCCCAGCCCTCTAACCCTCCAACCCTCTAATCCTCCAGCCCTCTAACCCTCCAGCCCTCTAACCCTCCAGCCCTCTAACCCTCCAGCCCTCTAACCCCCCAGCCCTCTAACCCCCAACCCTTTAATCCTCCAACCCTTTAATCCTCCAGCCCTCTAACCCTTCAGCCCTCTAACCCTCCAGCCCTCTAACCCTCCAGCCCTCTAACCCTCAAACCCTCTAACCCTCTAATCCTCCAGCCCCTCTAACCCTCCAGCCCTCTAACCCTCCATCCCTCTAACCCTCCAGCCCTCTAACCCTCTAGCCCTCTAACCCTCCAGCCCTCTAACCCTCCAGCCCTCTAACCCTCCAGCCCTCTAACCCTCTAATCCTCCAGCCCTCTAACCCTTTAACCCTCCAGCCCTTTAACCCTCCAGCCCTCTAACCCCCAGCCCTCTAACCCCCAGCCCTAACCCCCAGCCCTCTAACCCTCTAATCCTCCAGCCCTCTAACCCTCTAATCCTCTAACCCTCTAATCCTCCAGCCCTCTAACCCTTTAACCCTCTAACCCTCCAGCCTTCTAACCCTCCAGCCCTCTAACCCTCCAGCCCTGGCAGTAGCCCTGGAGTTCTGGGGACGAGGGTATTGCCTTTTAGGAGACACCTGATCACAGCCCAGTGCCTCTACACACACAGAGGCTGCTGATAAAGATGTGTGTTAGACTGAGTGAGAGAGTGACTGGTGATTAGGCTGATAGATGAGCTCAGAGCTATGGGGGCGGGGACTGAACTGGACTGCTACCGTTCACAGTTAAAAAGAGAGCTCCAACCACGGCACGTCCCCATCCAGTTTAGGAAGGACACCCCATTGGATTACCAGACCAGAGAGCAACACAGCGAGTGACAGCGTCAGAGAGCCTTCTAGGTGGACCAGACAGACGGTGGGCTGTTTTTGTTTGCCAGCAGGTTGAGGAGAAGCTCTGTCTGTTTAACCAGAGGAACACTATCTCAGGCTTCTAGAAGCTCTGTCTGTTTAACCAGAGGAACACTATCTCAGGCTTCTAGAAGCTCTGTCTGTTTAACCAGAGGAACACTATCTCAGGCTTCTAGAAGCTCTGTCTGTTTAACCAGAGGAACACTATCTCAGGCTTCTAGAAGCTCTGTCTGTTTAACCAGAGGAACACTATCTCAGGCTTCTAGAAGCTCTGTCTGTTTAACCAGAGGAACACTATCTCAGGCTTCTAGAAGCTCTGTCTGTTTAACCAGAGGAACACTATCTCAGAAGCTTCTAGAAGCTCTGTCTGTTTAACCAGAGGAACACTATCTCAGGCTTCTAGAAGCTCTGTCTGTTTAACCAGAGGAACACTATCTCAGGCTTCTAGAAGCTCTGTCTGTTTAACCAGAGGAACACTCATCTCAGGCTTCTCAGGCTTCTAGAAGCTCTGTCTGTTTAACCAGAGGAACACTATCTCAGGCTTCTAGAAGCTCTGTCTGTTTAACCAGAGGAACACTATCTCAGGCTTGTCTAGAAGCTCTGTCTGTTTAACCAGAGGAACACTATCTCAGGCTTCTAGAAGCTCTGTCTGTTTAACCAGAGGAACACTATCTCAGGCTTCTGAAGCTCTGTCTGTTTAACCAGAGGAACACTATCTCAGGCTTCTAGAAGCTCTGTCTGTTTAACCAGAGGAACACTATCTCAGGCTTCTAGAAGCTCTGTCTGTTTAACCAGAGGAACACCATCTCAGGCTTCTAGAAGCTCTGTCTGTTTAACCAGAGGAACACTATCTCAGGCTTCTAGAAGCTCTGTCTGTTTAACCAGAGGAACACTATCTCAGGCTTCTAGAAGCTCTGTCTGTTTAACCAGAGGAACACTATCTCAGGCTTCTAGAAGCTCTGTCTGTTTAACCAGAGGAACACTATCTCAGGCTTCTAGAAGCTCTGTCTGTTTAACCAGAGGAACACTATCTCAGGCTTCTAGAAGCTCTGTCTGTTTAACCAGAGGAACACTATCTCAGGCTTCTAGAAGCTCTGTCTGTTTAACCAGAGGAACACTATCTCAGGCTTCTAGAAGCTCTGTCTGTTTAACCAGAGGAACACTATCTCAGGCTTCTAGAAGCTCTGTCTGTTTAACCAGAGGAACACTATCTCAGGCTTCTAGAAGCTCTGTCTGTTTAACCAGAGGAACACTATCTCAGGCTTCTAGAAGCTCTGTCTGTTTAACCAGAGGAACACTATCTCAGGCTTCTAGAAGCTCTGTCTGTTTAACCAGAGGAACACTATCTCAGGCTTCTAGAAGCTCTGTCTGTTTAACCAGAGGAACACTATCTCAGGTTTCTAGAAGCTCTGTCTGTTTAACCAGAGGAACACTATCTCAGGCTTCTAGAAGCTCTGTCTGTTTAACCAGAGGAACACTATCTCAGGCTTCTAGAAGCTCTGTCTGTTTAACCAGAGGAACACTATCTCAGGCTTCTAGGAAGCTCTGTCTGTTTAACCAGAGGAACACTATCTCAGGCTTCTAGAAGCTCTGTCTGTTTAACCAGAGGAACACTATCTCAGGCTTCTAGAAGCTCTGTCTGTTTAACCAGAGGAACACTATCTCAGGCTTCTAGAAGCTCTGTCTGTTTAACCAGAGGAACACTATCTCAGGCTTCTAGTCTGTCTGTTTAACCAGAGGAACACTATCTCAGGCTTCTAGAAGCTCTGTCTGTTTAACCAGAGGAACACTATCTCAGGCTTCTAGAGCTCTGTCTGTTTAACCAGAGGAACACTATCTCAGGCTTCTAGAAGCTCTGTCTGTTTAACCAGAGGAACACTATCTCACTTCTAGAAGCTCTGTCTGTTTAACCAGAGGAACACTATCTCAGGCTTCTAGAAGCTCTGTCTGTTTAACCAGAGGAACACTATCTCAGGCTTCTAGAAGCTCTGTCTGTTTAACCAGAGGAACACTATCTCAGGTTTCTAAAGCTCTGTCTGTTTAACCAGAGGAACACTATCTCAGGCTTCTAGAAGCTCTGTCTGTTTAACCAGAGGAACACTATCTCAGGCTTCTAGAAGCTCTGTCTGTTTAAACAGAGGAACACTATCTCAGGCTTCTAGAAGAGGACTATAGTGTCTTGGGAGTCAGACTGTTTCTGAGAGACTCTGTCTACCTAGAGCCTAACCCGTAGAGAGACTGTCTACCTAGAGCCTGTGTTCTCTATAACCCGTAGAGAGACTGTCTACCTAGAGCCTGTGTCCTCTATAACTGGTAGAGAGACTGTCTACCTAGAGCCTGTGTCCTCTATAACTAGAGAGACTGTCTACCTAGAGCCTGTGTCCTCTATAACCGTAGAGAGACTGTCTACCTGGAGCCTGTGTCCTCTATAACCCGTAGAGAGACTGTCTACCTAGAGCCTGTGTCCTCTATAACCGGTCGAGAGACTGTCTACCTAGAGCCTGTGTCCTCTATAACCCGTAGAGACTGTCTACCTAGAGCCTGTGTCCTCTATAACCGGTAGAGAGACTGTCTACCTAGAGCCTGTGTCCTCTATAACCCGTAGAGAGACTGTCTACCTAGAGCCTGTGTCCTCTATAACCGGTAGAGAGACTGTCTACCTTGGAGCCTGTGTCCTCTATAACCGGTAGAGAGACTGTCTACCTGGAGCCTGTGTCCTCTATAACCCGTAGAGAGACTGTCTACCTGGAGCCTGTGTCCTCTATAACCGGTCGAGAGACTGTCTACCTAGAGCCTGTGTCCTCTATAACCGGTAGAGAGACTGTCTACCTGAGCCTGTGTCCTCTATAACCCGTAGAGAGACTGTCTACCTAGAGCCTGTGTCCTCTATAACCCGTAGAGAGACTGTCTACCTGGAGCCTGTGTCCTCTATAACCCGTAGAGAGCCTGTGTCCTCTATAACCCGTAGAGAGACTGTCTACCTGGAGCCTGTGTCCTCTATAACCCGTAGAGAGACTGTCTACCTAGAGCCTGTGTCCTCTATAACCCGTAGAGAGACTGTCTACCTGGAGCCTGTGTCCTCTATAACCCGTAGAGAGCCTGTCTACCTAGAGCCTGTGTCCTCTATAACCCGAGAGACTGTCTGAGCCTGTGTCCTCTATAACCCGTAGAGAGACTGTCTACCTAGGAGCCTGTGTCCTCTATAACCCGTAGAGAGACTGTCTACCTGGAGCCTGTGTCCTCTATAACCCGTAGAGAGCCTGTCTACCTAGAGCCTGTGTCCTCTATAACCCGTAGAGAGCCTGTGTCCTCTATAACCCGTAGAGAGACTGTCTACCTGGAGCCTGTGTCCTCTATAACCCGTAGAGAGCCTGTGTCCTCTATAACCCGTAGAGAGACTGTCTACCTGGAGCCTGTGTCCTCTATAACCCGTAGAGACGCTACCTGTCCTCTATAACCCGTGAGAGACTGTCTACCTGAGCCTGTGTCCTCTATAACCCGTAGAGAGACTGTCTACCTGGAGCCTGTGTCCTCTATAACCCGTAGAGAGACCTACCTAGAGCCTGTGTCCTCTATAACCCGAGAGACTGTCTACCTAGAGCCTGTGTCCTCTATAACCCGTAGAGAGACTGTCTACCTAGAGCCTGTGTCCTCTATAACCCGTAGAGAGACTGTCTACCTGGAGCCTGTGTCCTCTATAACCCGTAGAGAGACTGTCTACCTGGAGCCTGTGTCCTCTATAACCCGTAGAGAGACTGTCTACCTAGAGCCTGTGTCCTCTATAACCCGTAGAGAGACTGTCTACCTAGAGCCTGTGTCCTCTATAACCCGTAGAGAGACTGTCTACCTGGAGCCTGTGTCCTCTATAACCCGGAGAGCCTGTCTACCTGGAGCCTGTGTCCTCTATAACCCGTAGAGAGCCTGTGTCCTCTATAACCCGGAGAGACTGTCTACCTGGAGCCTGTGTCCTCTATAACCCGTAGAGAGCCTGTGTCCTCTATAACCCGTAGGAGAGACTGTCTACCTGGAGCCTGTGTCCCTATAACCCGTAGAGAGGAGCCTGTGTCCTCTATAACCCGTAGAGAGACTGTCTACCTGGAGCCTGTGTCCTCTATAACCCGTAGAGAGACTGTCTACCTGAGCCTGTGTCCTCTATAACCCGTAGAGAGACTGTCTACCTGGAGCCTGTGTCCTCTATAACCCGTAGAGAGACTGTCTACCTAGAGCCTGTGTCCTCTATAACCCGTAGAGAGACTGTCTACCTGAGCCTGTGTCCTCTATAACCCAGAGAGACTGTCTACCTGGAGCCTGTGTCCTCTATAACCCGTAGAGAGACTGTCTACCTGAGCCTGTGTCCTCTATAACCCGTAGAGAGACTGTCTACCTGAGCCTGTGTCCTCTATAACCCAGAGAGACTGTCTACCTAGAGCCTGTGTCCTCTATAACCCGTAGAGAGACTGTCTACCTGGAGCCTGTGTCCTCTAGCTGCGTGGCTAGTCGGTCTTCCTATTGAAACCTTACCAAGACATTACAGCCCATCCTTTGTTTTGGTCTGGGTCTGGTGGGCATCTGAGCCCTAACCCTCATGGAGAAGTTCCAGGCTGGGATGGTCCTGAAGGGGGTGGGGGGACGCGCTGGGCTACCGTAAGGGCCGCTGGGAGAGCTGCCCCTCTGGGACACAGATCCAGGAAGAGCTGGCCTCTCTGGGGGCCTTGGGGCTCTGAAACTGGACCCTGACAACTGGCCCCTCAGCGACAGAGCCCTGATGCACATGACCACTGCTGAGGCCCTCATCACAGGTGAGAGACGGGACATACCCACGGAGGTTAGAGGAGGGTGGATGGGTAGATGGGGGTTAGGGAACATAGAGGGTTAGGGGGACCTGGAGAGTTAGGGGGACCTGGAGGGTTAGGGGGAGGGTTAGGGGGACCTGGAGGGTTAGGGGACATGGAGGGTTAGGGGACATGGAGGGTTAGGGGGACATGGAGGGTTAGGGGGACCTGGAGGGTTAGGGGACCTGGAGGGTTAGGGGATATGGAGGGTTAGGGGGACATGGAGGGGTTAGGGGGACATGGAAGGTTAGGGGACATGGAGGGGTTAGGGGACATGGAGGGTTAGGGGGACCTGGAGGGTTAGGGGACATGGAGGGTTAGGGGGACATGAGAGTTAGGGGACATGGAGGGGGTTAGGGACCTGGAGGGTTAGGGGGACATGGAGGGTTAGGGGACCTGGAGGGTTAGGGGGACCTGGAGGGTTAGGGGACATGGAAGGTTAGGGGACATGGAGGGTTAGGGGACCTGGAGGGTTAGGGGACATGGAGGGTTAGGGGACATGGAGGGTTAGGGGGACCTGGAGGGTTAGGGGGACATGGAGGGTTAGGGGACTTGGAGGGTTAGGGGGACATGGAGGGTTAGAGGACATGGAGGGTTAGGGGGACATGGAGGGTTAGGGGACATGAGGTTAGGGGGACCTTGAGGCTAGGGACCGGAGGTTAGGGGGACATGGAAGGTAAGGGTTTGAGGTTAGGGGGGACCTGAGGGTTAGGGGACCTGGAGGGTTAGGGACATGGAGGGTTAGGGACCTGGAGGGTTAGGGGACATGTGGAGGGTTAGAGGACATGGAGGGTTAGGGGGACCTGGAGGGTTAGGGACATGGAGTGGTTGTTGCTGACCATGCGAGAAGGGATGTATAGTATACAGTACTTCCTCATTGGTTCCAACAATATTATCACTTCATGACCTTCTATGATACAGTGTCAGCCTAGTAAAGGGAACTAAAATAGAATAGCAGTAGAATGATTGCCATGCATTGTGGAGCTCTCAGAGACAGTGAGAGCACCAGTAGTTTGGTGTTTCTCTCATTCACACAGACACATTCACTCACTTACTCTCCTTGCCCACCTAAACCTCCTGTCTCCTCCATCTCACACACACACACTCCTAAACTTCCTGTCTCCTCCATCTCACACACACACACTCCTAAACTTCCTGTCTCCTCCATCTCACACACACACACACACACACACCTAAACCTCCTGTCTCCTCCATCTCACACACACACACACCTAAACCTCCTGTCTCCTCCATCTCACACACACACACACCTAAACCTCCTGTCTCTTCCATCTCACACACACACACACCTAAACCTCCTGTCTCTTCTATCTCACACACACACACACCTAAACCTCCTGTCTCCTCAATCTCACACACACACACCCCTAAACCTCCTGTCTCCTCCATCTCACACACACACACACCTAAACCTCCTGTCTCTTCCATCTCACACACACACACACCTAAACCTCCTGTCTCCTCCATCTCACACACACACACACCTAAACCTCCTGTCTCTTCCATCTCACACACACACACACACACACCTAAACCTCCTGTCTCTTCCATCTCACACACACACACACCTAAACCTCCTGTCTCCTCCATCTCACACACACACACCCCTAAACCTCCTGTCTCCTCCATCTCACACACACACACACACACCTAAACCTCCTGTCTCCTCCATCTCACACACACACACACACCTAAACCTCCTGTCTCCTCCATCTCACACACACACACACCTAAACCTCCTGTCTCCTCCATCTCACACACACACACCCACCTGAAACCTCCTGTCTCCTCCATCTCACACACACACCTAAACCTCCTGTCTCCTCCATCTCTCACACACACACACACCTAAACCTCCTGTCTCCTCCATCTCACACACACACACACACACCTAAACCTCCTGTCTCCTCCATCTCTCACACACACACACACCTAAACCTCCTGTCTCCTCCATCTCACACACACACACACACACCAAAACCTCCTGTCTCCTCCATCTCACCCTCCTCGCCCACCTAAACCTCCTGTCTCCTCCATCTCACTCTCCTCGCCCACCTAAACCTCCTGTCTCCTCCATCTCTCACACACATACACCTAAACCTCCTGTCTCCTCCATCTCACACACACACACACCTAAACCTCCTGTCTCCTCCATCTCTCACACACACACACACACACCTAAACCTCCTGTCTCCTCCATCTCTCACACACACACACCTAAACCTCCTGTCTCCTCCATCTCACACACACACACACACACCAAAACCTCCTGTCTCCTCCATCTCACACACACACACACCAAAACCTCCTGTCTCCTCCATCTCACACACACACACACCTAAACCTCCTGTCTCCTCCATCTCACTCACACACACACACACA
>NW_027013553.1:12500-15854 GCF_036934945.1 Oncorhynchus masou masou | reverse complement strand
GTTGGGATGTCTGTGGTGATCTAAACTCTAGAGTACAGGACCATATGTTGGGATGTTGGGATGTACAGGACCATATGTTGGGATGTCTGTGATGATCTAAACTCTAGAGTACAGGACCATATGTTGGGATGTCTGTACAGGACCATATGTTGGGATGTCTGTGGTGATCTAAACTCTAGAGGACAGGACCATATGTTGGGATGTCTGTGGTGATCTAAACTCTAGGACAGGACCATCTGTTGGGATGTCTGTGGTGACCTAAACTCTAGAGTACAGGACCATATGTTGGGATGTCTGTGGTGATCTAAACTCTAGAGGACAGGACCATATGTTGGGATGTCTGTGGTGATCTAAACTCTAGAGTACAGGACCATATGTTGGGATGTCTGTGGTGATCTAAACTCTAGAGGACAGGACCATATGTTGGGATGTCTGTGGTGATCTAAACTTGGGACCATATGTCTGTGGTGATCTAAACTCTAGAGTACAGGACCATATGTTGGGATGTCTGTGGTGGGATGTCTGTGGTGATCTAAACTCTAGAGTACAGGACCATATGTTGGGATGTCTGTGGTGATCTAAACTCTAGAGCACAGGACCATATGTTGGGATGTCTGTGGTGATCTAAACTCTAGAGTACAGGACCATAGTGATCTAAACTCTAGAGTACAGGACCATCTGTTGGGATGTCTGTGGTGACCTAAACTCTAGAGTACAGGACCATATGTTGGGATGTCTGTGGTGATCTAAACTCTGGACCATATGTTGGGATGTCTGTGGTGATCTAAACTCTAGAGTACAGGACCATCTGTTGGGATGTCTGTGTGATCTAAACTCTAGAGTACAGGACCATATGGTCTGTGGTGATCTAAACTCTAGAGTACAGGACCATATGTTGGGATGTCTGTGGTGATCTAAACTCTAGAGTACAGGACCATGTTGGGATGTCTGTTGGGATGTCTGTGGTGATCTAAACTCTAGAGTACAGGACCATATGGTCTGTGGTGATCTAAACTCTAGAGTACAGGACCTATGTTGGGATGTCTGTGGTGATCTAAACTCTAGAGTAGGACCATCTGTTGGGATGTCTGTGGTGATCTAACTCTAGAGTACAGGACCATCTGTTGGGATGTATGTGGTGATCTAAACTCTAGAGTACAGGACCATCTGTTGGGATGTCTGTGGTGATCTAAACTCTAGAGGACAGGACCATATGTTGGGATGTCTGTGGTGGGATGTCTGTGGTGATCTAAACTCTAGAGTACAGGACCAAAATGTTGGGATGTCTGTGGTGATCTAAACTCTAGAGTACAGGACCATATGTTGGGATGTCTGTGGTGGGATGTCTGTGGTGATCTAAACTCTAGAGTACAGGACCATATGTTGGGATGTCTGTGGTGATCTAAACTCTAGAGGACAGGACCATATGTTGGGATGTCTATGGTGATCTAAACTCTAGAGGACAGGACCATATGTTGGGATGTCTGTGGTGATCTAAACTCTAGAGGACAGGACCATATGTTGGGATGTCTGTGGTGATCTAAACTCTAGAGGACAGGACCATCTGTTGGGATGTCTGTGGTGACCTAAACTCTAGAGTACAGGACCATATGTTGGATTGTCTGTGGTGATCTAAACTCTAGAGGACAGGACCATATGTTGGGATGTCTGTGGTGATCTAAACTCTAGAGTACAGGACCATCTGTTGGGATGTCTGTGTGATCTAAACTCCTAGAGGACAGGACCATATGTTGGGATGTCTGTGGTGATCTAAACTCTAGAGTACAGGACCATATGGTCTGTGGTGATCTAAACTCTAGAGTACAGTACCATATGTTGGGATGTCTGTGGTGGGATGTCTGTGGTGATCTAAACTCTAGAGTACAGGACCATATGTTGGGATGTCTGTGGTGATCTAAACTCTAGAGCACAGGACCATATGTTGGGATGTCTGTTGTACAGGATGTCTGTGGTGATCTAAACTCCTAGAGCACAGGACCATATGTTGGGATGTCTGTGGTGATCTAAACTCTAGAGTACAGGACCATATGTTGGGATGTCTGTGGTGGGATGTCTGTGGTGATCTAAACTCTAGAGTACAGGACCATATGGTCTGTGGGATGTAAACTCTAGAGTACAGGACCATATGTTGGGATGTCTGTGGTGATCTAAACTCTAGAGGACAGGACCATATGTTGGGATGTCTGTGGTGGGATGTCTGTGGTGATCTAAACTCTAGAGTACAGGACCATATGTTGGGATGTCTGTAGTGATCTAAACTCTAGAGGACAGGACCATATGTTGGGATGTCTATGAGTGATCTAAACTCTAGAGGACAGGACCATATGTTGGGATGTCTGTGGTGATCTAAACTCTAGAGTACCAGGACATTTGTTGGGATGTCTGTGGTGATCTAAGCTCTAGAGTACAGGACCATATGTTGGGATGTCTGTGGTGATCTAAACTCTAGAGTACAGGACCATATGTTGGGATGTCTGTGGTGATCTAAACTCTAGAGTACAGGATATGTATTTGGGATGTCTGTGGTGATCTAAAATCTAGGTACAGGACCATATGTTGGGATGTCTGTTGTGATCTAAACTCTAGAGTACAGGACCATATGTTGGGATGTCTGTGGTGATCTAAACTCTAGAGGAACTCGGATACTCCAGACATCACTGACATGTCACAGCTCATCACAACAGATATTAAGGCAACAGTCAAAACCTCATGAGGGCTCTGTTCATCAGTCCATCTTGACTCCATTTACCATGTCTGTCTGTCTGTCTGTCTGTCTGTCTGTCTGTCTGTCTGTCTGTCTGTCTGTCTGTCTGTCTGTCTGTCTGTCCACGTGTCGAACTGTCTGTCTGTCTGTCTGTCTGTCTGTCTGTCTGTCTGTCTGTCTGTCTGTCTGTCTGTCTGTCTGTCCACGTGTAGAACTGTCTGTCTGTCTGTCTGTCTGTCTGTCTGTCTGTCTGTCTGTCTGTCTGTCTGTCTGTCTGTCTGTGTTTCGGTCCACTTGTAGAAATGTCTGTCTGTCTGTCTGTCTGTCTGTCTGTCTGTCTGTCTGTCCACGTGTAGAACTGTCTGTCTGTCTGTCTGTCTGTCTGTCTGTCTGTCCGCCCATCCGTCCATACATCATTCACATAGCTGGTCTTACCACTGTATTCAGCCCTGTGATCTGTCCTGTCTTCTGTCCTGTAATCAGCCCTGTCTTCTGTCCTGTCTTCTGCAGCCCTGTGTCCTTGTCCCCAGGTCTTACCCATCACGCTGTCTGTGCCGTTGGTGGTGGCTGTGCAGGAAGCTGTACTGTACTGATTGGAGGCACTGCTACGATGGAAACTGGACATGGGA
>NW_027013553.1:0-5000 GCF_036934945.1 Oncorhynchus masou masou | reverse complement strand
GGGGTTAGGGTTAGGGCTGGGGGTTAGGGTTAAAATTAGGGGTTAGGGTTAGGGATGGGGGTTAGGGTTAGGGATGGGGGTTAGGGTTAGGGATGGGGGTTAGGGTTAGAGATGGGGGTTAGGTTTAGGGATGGGGGTTAGGGTTAGGGGTTAGGGATGGGGGTTAGGGTTAGGGATGGGGGTTAGGGATAGGGTTAGGGATGGGGGTTAGGGAATTATTGGGGTGGGGGTTAGGGTTAGGGATGGGGGTTAGGGATGGGGGTTAGGGTTAGGGCTGGGGTTAGGGATGGGGGTTAGGGTTAGGGATGGGGGTTTGGGTTAAGGCTGGGGGTTAGGGTTAGGGATGGGGTTAGGGTTAGGGATGGGGTTAGGGATAGGGTTAGGGATGGGGGTTAGGGTTAAGGCGGGGGTTAGGGTTAGGGGCGGGGGTTAGGGTTAGGGGTGGGGGTTAGGGATGGGGGTTAGGGTTAGGGCTGGGGGTTAGGGATGGGGGTTAGGGTTAGGGCTGGGGGTTAGGGATGGGGGTTAGGGTTAGGGATGGTGGTTAGGGTTAAGGCTGGGGGTTAGGGTTAGGGATGGGGGTTAGGGTTAGGGATGGGGGTTAGGGTTAAGGCTGGGGGTCTTAAAAATTGGTGTGGAAGGACTTGACTGGCCTGCACAGAGACCTGACCTCAACCCCATCTAACACCTTCGGGATGAATTGGAACGCCGACTGCCAGCTAATGTTCTTGTGGCTGAATGGAAGAAAGTCCCCGCAGCAATGTTCCAACATCTAGTGGAAAGCCTTCCCAGAAGAGTGGAGACTGTTATAGCAGCAATGTTCCAACATCTAGTGGAAAGCCTTCCCAGAAGAGTGGAGACTGTTATAGCAGCAATGTTCCAACATCTAGTGGAAAGCCTTCCCAGAAGAGTGGAGACTGTTGTAGCAGCAAAGGGCGGACCAACTCCATATTAATGTCCATGATTTTGGAACGAGATGTTCAATGAGCAAGTGTCCACATACCTTTGGTCATGTAGTGTATTTATTTTACTGTCATAGCTGGCCTTATACTGGACACAGGCTTTATTCAAGGTCAATGGAAAGGCCGTGAGTAAAAACAGAAAAAAATAATGGCCCTAGCCAGCTGCCCTGCGGTACACCACACTCAATTAAAGAAACCCTCTGTGTTCTATTAGACAGGCAACTCTCAATCCACGATAAGCTACCTTTTGCTCGTAGACAAGAAAGGTCATTATCTATGCTGATGTTCTACGTTAACGTTATGCTAAAGTATGTTGCAAGCAAATGTATATAATTTAAACTCGAGTTGCCTTGGTTAGCTAGCTAGCTACTTTCGTAAACCAAATTTCTATGTCGCTAAATACTGTAACACAAAACAGAAACGGATTAACAATCTCAATTGCTTTACTGACAATAATGTAATGTTAAACTAAATCAGATTGTTTGACATGTAATACTCGTTACTAGCCTATAGTCTAGATATGAATTGCACACAAATTATACATTTATAGGATGCGTGTGTATGTGTGTGTGTGTTGCTACCCTGTTATATTAACCTCATAATTACTACACTAGAGTAGAGAATTAATCACACACCAGGTTAAACCACAGACATTAAACCACAGGTAAAACCACAGGTATTAAACCACAGGTATTAAACCAAGGGTATTAAACCACAGGCATTAAACCAAGGGTATTAAACCACAGGTATTAAACCAAGGGTATTAAACCACAGGTATTAAACCACAGGCATTAAACCAAGGGTATTAAACCACAGGTATTAAACCAAGGGTATTAAACCACAGGTATTAAACCAAGGGTATTAAACCACAGGTATTAAACCACAGGTATTAAACCACAGGTATTAAACCACAGGCATTAAACCACGGGAATTAAACCACAGGTATTAAACCAAGGGTACTAAATCACGGGAATTAAACCACAGGTATTAAACCACAGTTATGAAACCACAGGTATTAAATCACGGGAATTAAACCACAGGTATTAAACCAAGGGTATTAAACCACAGGTATTAAACCACAGGTATTAAACCACAGTTATGAAACCACAGGTATTAAACCACAAGTAACCACAGGTATTAAACCACGGGTATGAAACCACAGGTATTAAACCACAGGCATTAAACCACAGGTATTAAACTACAGGTATTAAACCACAGGTAACCACAGGTATTAAACCACGGGTATTAAACCACAGGTATTAAACCACAGGTATTAAACCACAGGCATTAAACCACAGGCATTAAACCACAGGTATTAAACCACAGGTATTAAACCACAGGTGTTAAACCACAGGTGTTAAACCACAGGTATTAAACCACAGGTATTAAACCACAGGTGTTAAACCACAGGTGTTAAACCACAGGCATTAAACCACAGGTATTAAACCACAGCCATTAAACCACAGGTAACCACAGGTATTAAACCACAGGTATTAAACCACAGGTGTTAAACCACAGGTGTTAAACCACAGGTATTAAACCACAGGTATGAAACCACAGGTATTAAACCACAGGTATTAAACCACAGGCATTAAACCACAGGTATTAAACCACAGGTGTTAAACCACAGGTATTAAACCACAGGCATTAAACCACAGGTATTAAACCACAGGTGTTAAACCACAGGTGTGTCATATGATCAAAATAGACACTTTCAACCTGAGTGGTTCAACATCATTTGAGGACACCGTACTAAATGGAAACCTTATAGTCATTTCATGGACAAACAAATCAACAAAGTTGCTCAATGCACAAAAGCAGTATGTCTCTCTCTCTCTCTCTCTCTCACACACACACACACACACGCGCGCGCACACACACACAGAGACACACACACACACACACGCACGCAACACATGCATGCACGCACACACACACACACACACACACACACACACACACACACACACACACACACACACACACACACACACACACACACACACACACACACACACACACACACACACACACACACACACACACATACACGCACAGAGACACACACAGAGATACACACAGAGAGAGGTTTCTACACTTGATCAGTAGCAGATGTGTAAGAATCCGTGCACCTGGAAGTAGTCAGAAGCCCACACCCCAGTTCCCCAGCCTCCTCCATCTCCCTCCTCCCTCCCCGCTGCACCCCCAGTTCCCCAGCCTCCCCTCCTCCCTCCCCCAGCACCCCCAGTTCCCCCAGCCTCCTCCTCCCTCCCCGCTGCACCCCAGTTCCCCAGCCTCCTCCCTCCCTCCCCGCTGCACCCCAGTTCCCCAGCCTCCTCCTCCCTCGCTGCACCCCAGTTCCCCAGCCTCCTCCTCCCTCCCCAGCACCAGTTCCCCCAGCCTCCCTCCTCCCTCCCCGCTACACCCCAGTTTCCCCAGCCTCCTCCCTCCCTCCCGCTGCACCCCAGTTCCCCAGCCTCCTCCTCCCTCCCCGCGGCACCCCCAGTTCCCCAGCCTCCTCCTCCCTCCCCTGCTGCACCCCAGTTCCCCAGCCTCCTCCTCCCTCCCCGCTTTTTTCCCCAGCCTCCTCCTCCTCCCCGCTGCACCCCAGTTCCCCAGCCTCCTCCTCCCTCCCCGCAGCACCCCAGTTCCCCCAGCCTCCCTCCTCCTCCCTGCTACACCCCAGTTCCCCAGCCTCCTCCTCCCTCCCCCGCAGCACCCCAGTTCCCCAGCCTCCTCCTCCCTCCCCCCTACACCCCGTTCCCCAGCCTCCTCCTCCCTCCCCGCTCACCCCAGTTCCCCAGCCTCCTCCTCCCTCGCTGCACCCCAGTTCCCCAGCCTCCCTCCTCCCTCCCGCTACACCCCAGTTCCCCAGCCTCCTCCTCCCTCCCCGCTGCACCCCAGTTCCCCCAGCCTCCTCCCTCCCTCCCCGCTACACCCCAGTTCCCCAGCCTCCCTCCTCCCTCCCTGCTACACCCCAGTTCCCCAGCCTCCTCCTCCCTCCCGCAGCACCCCAGTTCCCCAGCCTCCTCACTCCCTCCCCCGCAGCACCCCAGTTCCCAGCCTCCTCCTCCTCCCTGCTACACCCCAGTTCCCCAGCCTCCTCCTCCCTCCCGCTGCACCCCCCAGTTCCCCAGCCTCCTCCTCCCTCCCGCTGCACCCCAGTTCCACAGCCTCCTCCTCCTCCCCGCTACACCCCAGTTCCCCAGCCTCCTCCATCTCCTCCTCCCTCCCCGCTACACCCCAGTTCCCCAGCCTCCCCTCCTCCTCCCTGCTGCACCCCAGTTCTCCAGCCTCCTCCTCCCTCCCCGCTGCACCCAGTTCCCCAGCCTCCTCCTCCCTCCCTGCTGCACCCCAGTTTCCCAGCCTCCTCCTCCCCTCCCCGCTGCACCCCAGTTCCCCAGCCTCCTCCTCCCCCTCCCGCTGCACCCCAGTTCTCAGCCTCCTCCTCCCTCCCTGCTACACCCCAGTTTCCCCAGCCTCCTCCTCCCTCCCCGCTGCACCCCAGTTCCCCCAGCCTCCTCCTCCCTCCCCGCTGCACCCCAGTTTCCCAGCCTCCTCCTCCCTCCCCGCTGCACCCCAGTTCCCCAGCCTCCTCCTCCCTCCCACGCTGCACCCCAGTTCCCCCAGCCTCCTCCTCCCCTCCCCCGCTGCACCCCAGTTCCCCAGCCTCCCTCCTCCCTCCTGCTGCACCCCAGTTCCCCAGCCTCCTCCTCCCTCCCCGCTGCACCCCAGTTCCCCAGCCTCCTCCTCCCTCCCTGCTGCACCCCAGTTTCCCAGCCTCCTCCTCCCTCCCTGCTGCACCCCAGTTCCCCAGCCTCCTCCATCTCCTCCTCCCTCCCGCTGCACCCCAGTTCCCCAGCCTCCTCCATCCTCCTCCCTCCCTGCTGCACCCCAGTTCCCCAGCCTCCTCCATCTCCTCCTCCCTCCCTGCTGCACCTGTGCCGGGCCCCAACGCACTAACACACAGCAGACTGGGCCCTGTGGACTGAACTGGAACCAGTAAGTCTAGCAGACTTTTTCTCACCACTGCCCACC
>NW_027013552.1:10000-15855 GCF_036934945.1 Oncorhynchus masou masou | reverse complement strand
TACATTACATTTACATTTAAGTCATTTAGCAGACGCTCTTATCCAGAGCGACTTACAAATTGGTGAATTCACCTTCTGACATCCAGTGGAACAGCCACTTTACAATAGTGCATCTAAATCATTAAGGGGGGGTGAGAAGGATTACTTATCCTATCCTAGGTATTCCTTGAAGAGGTGGGGTTTCAGGTGTCTCCGGAAGGTGGTGATTGACTCCGCTGTCCTGGCGTCGTGAGGGAGTTTGTTCCACCATTGGGGGGCCAGAGCAGCGAACAGTTTTGACTGGGCTGAGCGGGAACTGTACTTCCTCAGTGGTAGGGAGGCGAGCAGGCCAGAGGTGGATGAACGCAGTGCCCTTGCTTGGGTGTAGGGCCTGATCAGAGCCTGGAGGTACTGCGGTGCCGTTCCCCTCACAGCTCCGTAGGCAAGCACCATGGTCTTGTAGCGGATGCGAGCTTCAACTGGAAGCCAGTGGAGAGAGCGGAGGAGCGGGGTGACGTGAGAGAACTTGGGAAGGTTGAACACCAGACGGGCTGCGGCGTTCTGGATGAGTTGTAGGGGTTTAATGGCACAGGCAGGGAGCCCAGCCAACAGCGAGTTGCAGTAATCCAGACGGGAGATGACAAGTGCCTGGATTAGGACCTGCGCCGCTTCCTGTGTGAGGCAGGGTCGTACTCTGCGGATGTTGTAGAGCATGAACCTACAGGAACGGGCCACCGCCATGATGTTGGTTGAGAACGACAGGGTGTTGTCCAGGATCACGCCAAGGTTCTTAGCGCTCTGGGAGGAGGACACAATGGAGTTGTCAACCGTGATGGCGAGATCATGGAACGGGCAGTCCTTCCCCGGGAGGAAGAGCAGCTCCGTCTTGCCGAGGTTCAGCTTGAGGTGGTGATCCGTCATCCACACTGATATGTCTGCCAGACATGCAGAGATGCGATTCGCCACCTGGTCATCAGAAGGGGGAAAGGAGAAGATTAATTGTGTGTCGTCTGCATAGCAATGATAGGAGAGACCATGTGAGGTTATGACAGAGCCAAGTGACTTGGTGTATAGCGAGAATAGGAGAGGGCCTAGAACAGAGCCCTGGGGGACACCAGTGGTGAGAGCGCGTGGCGAGGAGACAGATTCTCGCCACGCCACCTGGTAGGAGCGACCTGTCAGGTAGGACGCAATCCAAGCGTGGGCCGCGCCGGAGATGCCCAACTCGGAGAGGGTGGAGAGGAGGATCTGATGGTTCACAGTATCGAAGGCAGCCGATAGGTCTAGAAGGATGAGAGCAGAGGAGAGAGAGTTAGCTTTAGCAGTGCGGAGCGCTCCGTGATACAGAGAAGAGCAGTCTCAGTTGAATGACTAGTCTTGAAACCTGACTGATTTGGATCAAGAAGGTCATTCTGGAGAGAGATAGCGGAGAGCTGGCCAAGGACGGCACGCTCAAGAGTTTTGGAGAGAAAAGAAAGAAGGATACTGGTCTGTAGTTGTTGACATCGGAGGGACGGTTTTTTCAGAAGGTGCAACCTCGCTCTCTTGAAGACGGAAGGGACGTGAGCTAGGCGGTCAGGGATGAGTTGATGAGCGAGGTGAGGTAAGGGAGAAGGTCCTCCGGAAATGGTCTGGGAGAAGAGAGGAGGGGATAGGGGGCTGGCGGGCAGGTTGCTGGGCGGCCGGCCGTCACAAGAAGCGTAGATTTCATCTGGAGAGAGAGGAGAAAGAGGTCAGAGCACAGGGTAGGGCAGTGTGAGCAGAACCAGCGGTATCGTTTGACTTTAGCAAACGAGGATCGGATGTCGTCGACCTTCTTTTTTCAAAATGGTTGACGGGGTCATCTGCAGAGAGGGAGGAGGGGGGGAGGGAGGATTCAGGAGGGAGGAGAAGGTGGCAAAGAGCTTCCTAGGGTTAGAGGCAGATGCTTGGAATTTAGAGTGGTAGAAAGTGGCTTTAGCAGCAGAGACAGAGGAGGAAAATGTAGAGAGGAGGGAGTGAAAGGATGCCAGGTCCGCAGGGAGGCGGAGTTTTCCTCCATTTCCGCTCGGCTGCCCGGAGCTCTGTTCTGTGAGCTCGCAATGAGTCATCGAGCCACGGAGCGGGAGGGGAGGACCGAGCCGGCCTGGAGGATAGGGGACATAGAGAGTCAAAGGATGCAGAAAGGGAAGAGAGGAGGGTTGAGGAGGCAGAATCAGGAGATAGGTTGGAGAAGGTATGAGCAGAGGGAAGAGATGATAGGATGGAAGAGGAGAGAGTAGCGGGGGAGAGAGAGCGAAGGTTGGGACGGCGCGATACCATCCGAGTAGGGGCAGTGTGGGAAGTGTTGGATGAGAGCGAGAGGGAAAAGGATACAAGGTAGTGGTCGGAGACTTGGAGGGGAGTTGCAATGAGGTTAGTGGAAGAACAGCATCTAGTAAAGATGAGGTCGAGCGTATTGCCTGCCTTGTGAGTAGGGGGAAGGTGAGAGGGTGAGGTCAAAAGAGGAGAGGAGTGGAAAGAAGGAGGCAGAGAGGAATGAGTCAAAGGTAGACGTGGGGAGGTTAAAGTCGCCCAGGACTGTGAGAGGTGAGCCGTCCTCAGGAAAGGAGCTTATCAAGGCATCAAGCTCATTGATGAACTCTCCGAGGGAACCTGGAGGGCGATAAATGATAAGGATGTTAAGCTTGAAAGGGCTGGTAACTGTGACAGCATGGAATTCAAAGGAGGCGATAGACAGATGGGTAAGGGGAGAGAGAGAGAATGACCACTTGGGAGAGATGAGGATCCCGGTGCCACCACCCCGCTGACCAGAAGCTCTCGGGGTGTGCGAGAACACGTGGGCGGACGAAGAGAGAGCAGTAGGAGTAGCAGTGTTATCTGTGGTGATCCATGTTTCCGTCAGTGCCAAGAAGTCGAGGGACTGGAGGGAGGCATAGGCTGAGATGAACTCTGCCTTGTTGGCCGCAGATCGGCAGTTCCAGAGGCTACCGGAGACCTGGAACTCCACGTGGGTCGTGCGCGCTGGGACCACCAGATTAGGGTGGCCGCGGCCACGCGGTGTGGAGCGTTTGTATGGTCTGTGCAGAGAGGAGAGAACAGGGATAGATAGACACATAGTTGACAGGCTACAGAAGAGGCTACGCTAATGCAAAGGAGATTGGAATGACAAGTGGACTACACGTCTCGAATGTTCAGAAAGTTAAGCTTACGTAGCAAGAATCTTATTGACTAAAATGATTGAAATGCTACAGTACTGCTGGAGTAGGCTAGCTGGCAGTGGCTGCGTTGTTGACTTTGTAGGCTAGCTGGTAGTGGCTGCGATGTTGACACTACACTAATCAAGTCGTTCCGTCGAGTGTAATAGTTTCTACAGTGCTGCTATTCGGGGCTAGCTGGCTAGCTAGCAGGTTGATTGCGTTACGTTACCTTAAAAGAACGACAATAGCTGGCTAGCTAACCTAGAAAATCGCTCTAGGCTACACAATTGTCTTAGATACAAAGACGGCTATGTAGCTAGCTAGCTACGATCAAACAAATCAAACCGTTGTACTGTAATAGTTTCTACAGTGCTGCTATTCGGGGGCTAGCTGGCTAGCTACGTTAAAAGAACGACAATAGCTGGCCAGCTAACCTAGAAAATCGCTCTAGACTACACAATTGTCTTAGATACAAAGACGGCTATGTAGCTGGCTAGCTACGATCAAACAAATCAAACCGTTGTACTGTAATGAAGTGAAATGAAAATGTGATACTACCTGTGGAGCGACGCGGAATGTTGACCGGGTAGTTGAAGTTCAATTCGGTAGAGGTTGGCTAGCTGTTGGCTAGCTAGCTAGCAGCATCTCCTACGTTAAGGACGACAAATAGCTGGCTAGCTAACCTCGGTAAATTAAGATAATCACTCTAAGTCTACACACTCTAAAACTACACAATGTAGTAATGAGACTATATACCAGTAGAACAGGTACCGGAGTCAATGTGAGGGGTACGATGTAGTAATGAGACTATATACCAGTAGAACAGGTACCGAGTCAATGTGAGGGGTACGATGTAGTACTGGGACTATATACAAGTAGAACAGGTACCGAGTCAATGTGAGGGGTACGATGTAGTAATGAGACTATATACAAGTAGAACAGGTACCGAGTCAATGTGAGGGGCACGATGTAGTAATGAGACTATATACAAGGAGAACAGGTACCGAAGTCAATGTGAAAGGGGTACGACATAGTACTGAGACTATATACAAGGAGAACAGGTACCGAGTCAATGTGAGGGGTACGATGTAGTAATGAGACTATATACAAGGAGAACAGGTACCGAGTCAATGTGAGGGGTACGATATAGTACTGAGACTATATACAAGGAGAACAGGTACAGAGTCAATGTGAGAGGTACGATGTAGTAATGAGACAATTTACAAGGAGCATCTGTTCCGAGTCAATGTTCAGTGGTACAAGGTAGTACTGAGACTATATACAAGTAGAACAGTTACCTGAGTCAATGTGAGGGGTACGATGTAGTAATGAGACTATATACAAGGAGAACAGGTACCGAGTCAATGTGAGGGGTACGATGTAGTAATGAGACAATTTACAAGGAGACATCTGTTCCGAGTCAATGTTCAGTGGTACAAGGTAGTACTGAGACTATATGCAAGTAGAACAGGTACCGAGTCAATGTGAGGGGTACGATGTAGTAATGAGACTATATACAAGGAGAACAGGTACCGAGTCAATGTGCAAGAGTACAAGGTACAGTAGTGGAGGCAATTGAGGTAATATGTACATGTAAAAGTGACGAGGCAATCAGAATACATACTAAACAGGGTAGCAGCAGCATATGTGAAGAGCTTGAAAGAGTGTGAAAGTGTGTCTGTGTGTGTGTCTATATCTATGTGTGTTAGACCGTATCGTACATTGTCAACCTTGAAGGTCGCCCCTCACGCCCCTCACGCCCTCACACCCCCTCACGCCCCTCACGCCCTCACACCCTCCCCAGATAGCTTATGAACAGGTCACAACCCATGGCTAAAAACTTTTAGAATGACAGGAAATGAGCTGTAAAACTGCTAAATGTACTCTCAGCCTCATGGCGAAATGTGTAGAATGACAGGAAATGAGCTGTAAAACTGCTAAATGTACTCGCCTCATGGCGAAATGTGTAGAATGGCAGGGAATGAGCTGTAAAACTGCTAAATGTAATCTCAGCCTCATGGCAAAATGTGTAGAATGGCAGGAAATTAGCTTTCAAAATGCAAAATTCTCCTCATCTTCATTGCAATATGTGCAGAATAGCAGAATAGCATGAGATTAGTTATAAAATGGCACATTTTTATCTCTTTCCCATGGCAATATATGTAGAATTGCAGGTGGGGTACTAAGCTAACAAATGGAATTGTTTTAAGATGGTCATAGCATTTAGCTATGTATTATATGGCGTTCTTCGTTTGTCAAAAGAAAGTCGGACCGAAATGCAGCGTAGTTGGTTACTCATGTTCTTTAATGGAACAAATGACGATACACGAAATAACTTATAAATACAAGAACACAAGAAAACGGAACATGAAACCTATTACAGCCTATCTGGTGAACACTACACAGAGACAGGAACAATCACCCACGAAATACAAAGTGAAACCCAGGCTACCTAAATACGGTTCCCAATCAGAGACAACGAGAATCACCTGACTCTGATTGAGAACCGCCTCAGGCAGCCAAACCTATGCAACACACACCCCTAATCAGCCACAATCCCAATAACTAAAAAACCCCACTAAGAAATACAACAAACATAAACCCATGTCACACCCTGGCCTGACCAACTAATTAACTAAAACACAAAATACTAAGACCAAGGCGTGACAATGTGATTTTAAATTTAGGACCCCTTTA
>NW_027013552.1:0-2500 GCF_036934945.1 Oncorhynchus masou masou | reverse complement strand
AGCGCCCTAGGAGGTGAAGGTTGGTTCCCTGAACACACCATATCCCTGCAGGCGCCCTGGAACACACCATATCCCCGCAGCGCCTAGGAGGAAGGTTGGTTCCTGAACACACCATATCCCCACAGCGCCTAGGAGGTGAAGGTTGGTTCCTGAACACACCATATCCCCGCAGCGCCCTAGGAGGTGAAGGTTGGTTCCTGGTCACACCATATCCCTGCAGCGCCTAGGAGGTGAAGGTTGGTTCCTGAACAGCAGCGCCCTAGGAGGTGAAGAGTTGGTTCCTGAACACACCATATCCCTGCAGCGCCCTAGGAGGTGAAGGTTGGTTCCTGAACACACCATATCCCTGCAGCGCCCTAGGAGGTGAAGGTTGGTTCCTGAACACACCATATCCCTGCAGCGCCTAGGAGGTGAAGGTTGGTTCCTGAACACACCATATCGCGCGCCCTAGGAGGTGAGTTGGTTCCTGAACACACCATATCCCTGCGCGCCCTAGGAGGTGAAGGTTGGTTCCTGAACACACCAAGCCAAACTGTCGAGAGTTAGCTGCCCCATATACACACACAGCTGTCTATACCCAAGTCCTGCTCTGGAACTAGGAGCTCTAGTACAGCTGTCCCTGCCCAGATCCTGCTCTGGAACTAGGAGCTCTAGCACAGCTGTCTATACCCAGTCCTGCTCTGGAACTAGGAGCTCTAGTACAGCTGTCTATACCCAGTCCTGCTCTGGAACTAGGAGCTCTAGCACAGCTGTCTATACCCAGTCCTGCTCTGGAACTAGGAGCTCTAGTACAGCTGTCTATACCCAGTCCTGCTCTGGAACTAGGAGCTCTAGTACAGCTGTCTATACCCAGTCCTGCTCTGGAACTAGGAGCTCTAGTACAGCTGTCTATACCCAGTCCTGCTCTGGGAACTAGGAGCTCTAAGGCACAGAAAACTGTCCTATACCCAGTCCTGCTCTGGAATCCGGGAGCTCTAGTACAGCTGTCTATACCCAGTCCTGCTCTGGAACTAGGAGCTCTAGTTACAGCTGTCTATACCCAGTCCTGCTCTGGAGACTAGGAGCTCCTGGTACAGCTGTCTATACCCAGTCCTGCTCTGGAACTAGGAGCCTAGCACAGCTGTCTATACCCAGTCCTGCTCTGGAACTAGGGCTCTAGTACAGCTGTCTATACCCAGTCCTGCTCTGGAGCGAGGAGCCCTAGTACAGCTGTCTGTACCCAGTCTGCTCTGGAACTAGGAGCTCTAGCACAGCTGTCTATACCCAGTCCTGCTCTGGAACTAGGAGCTCTGAGCATAGCTGTCTATACCCAGTCCTGCTCTGGAACTAGGAGCTCTAGCACAGCTGTCTATGCCCAGTCCTGCCTCTGGAACTAGGAGCTCTAGCACGGCTGTCTATGCCCAGTCCTGCTCTGGAACTAGAGCTCTAGTACAGCTGTCTATACCCCAGTCCTGCTCTGGAACTAGGAGCTCTGGCACAGCTGTCTATACCCAGTCCATGCCCTCTGGAACTAGGAGCTCTAGTACAGCTGTCTAGCACAGCCCCCCCCATCTCCCTCCTATTCCCCTCTCTCCCATGTCTCCCTGCTCTCCTCTCTCTCTCATGTTACCATCTTCCACCCTCTTTCTCCATGTCTCCTCCTCTGCCCCCTCTCCCCCTTGCCTCCCTCCCCTTCCCCATTTCACTTCCATTGCTCTCTCCTCCTCTCTGTCCTGTATCCCTCCTCCAATCTCTCTCTCCCATTTCTCTCTCCTCCCTCTGACCTGTCTCCCTCCCATCCTCTCTCCCATTTCTCTCTCCTCCCTCTCTCTGACCTGTCTCCCTCTTCCAATCTCTCTAGCCCATTTCTCTCTCCTCCCTCTCTCTGACCAGTATCACTCCTCCCCCCTCATATGTCTCCCTCCTCCCTCTCTCTCCCATGTCTCCCTCCTCTCCCCCATCTCTCCCCCCATCTCCATCCTCTCCCCTCTCTCTCCCACGTTTCCCTCCTCTCCCCGTCTCTCTCCCATGTCTCGCTCCTCCCCCACTCTCTCTCCCATATCTCTTTCCTCTCCCCCTCTCTTGCTCATGTCTCCCTCCTCTCCTCAGCGCTATCCCATGTCTCCTTCCACTCCCCCTTTCTCTCCCATGTCTCCCTCCTCTCCCCCACTCTCTCACCTGTCACCCTCCTCTCCCCTCTCGCTCATGTCTCTGTCCTCTCCCCCTCTCTAGCTCATGTCTCCTTCCTCTACCCCCTCTCTCTCCCCTGTCTCTTTCATCTACCCCTTCTCCTCTACCCTCTCCCTCCTCTCCCCATCTCTCTCACCCTTTCTCCCTCCTCATCTCCCTCTCGCTTATGTCTCTGTCCTCTCCCCCTCTCTAGCTCATGTCTCCTTCCTCTCCCCCTCTCTCTCCCGTGTCTCTTTCATCTACCCCTTCTCTCTACCATCTCTCCCTCCTCTCCCCTCTCTCTCCCCTTTCTCCCTCGCCTCCCCTCTCTCCTCATGTCTTCGTCCTCTCT